>NW_026705046.1:0-300000 GCF_029867415.1 Vicia villosa
ATTCATCATCATCGACTGGTGAAATCATCATTGAGGATTATATCCCCAAGTCACCTTCCGAGGCTAAGGATCTAGAGTTCACATATCTAGTCAATGCCATCTTGGGAGAAGAGCAAGACCAAAATACAGAAGAGGACGATCTCGAAAGTGTCTCCGACAACGAGTCTCTCCATTCAGAAGATTGGAAGTTTCCTCAAAAGAAAGTTCGACATACTCCACTTGGGAATGGGTATGCTCACACCGCTCAGTCTGCTGAAGTAGAAGAAGACTGTCTGAGTGTTGCAAAGACAGTGGTTGGTAAATCAAGACCTACCACAGGCCAGCTTAAGCCTAAGGTTCCAGATTACTTAGTGCACAATGGGGTTCGCCACTACTGGACAGCTGTTGAAGTTTCAACTGTTGTTCGCACTCCTAAGTAGGAACTTTCACCGTTATTTTGTCCTCTCACCATAGCCCAGGGTGAAGAGATGTTTCATAGGGCTTTGCATTTTACTATTTCTTAGGAAAATGTCCCTCTTTGCTTCGCCCAAAGCAATAGAGTTTTGTTTTATAGGGTCTTTGTTTCAAGAAATGACTGTCCATAAATAAAAAATGTCATTCTGTTCCTTCGTTTAGTTTTTCCTTTTCTTTTTTTCGGAAATTGGTAATCCTAAAAAACACCCCTAAAAAACATCAAAAAAATCATTAACTGCATACACCGAGTCTTCCCTCGTTGTCTAAATAAAACTTATCACACATATGCAGATTAATCATAAAATACCCCGTTGAAACGTGCGACCGTATGACTTCTCCAAGCTTTGAGTTTCCTGTATTCGAGGCAGAGGAAGAAGAAGACGAAGAAATATCAAAGGAAATTTCACGGTTACTTCAACAAAAGGAAGAGGCTATTCAGCCATACAATGAGCCTCTAGAAATCATTAACCTTGGTTCTAATGGAAATAGAAAAGAGGTTAAGATTGGAGCTTCGCTCAGTTCAGAGATCAGAGAGAGTTTGATACAGCTGCTCAAAGAATTCTCAGATGTCTTCGCTTGGTCTTATCAAGATATGCCAGGGTTGGATACCAGTATAGTGGAGCATCACTTGCCATTAAAAGCATAATGCCCTCTGGTCAAGCAAAAATTGAGAAGAACTCATCCGGAGATGGCCATGAAAATCAAAGAGGAAGTTCAAAAGCAGATCAACGCAGGTTTCCTCGTCACTTCAGAATACCCTCAGTGGTTAGCTAACATTGTTCCCGTTCCTAAGAAAGACGGAAAAGTCCGCATGTGCGTCGACTACAGAGATTTGAACAAAGCTAGCCCTAAGGATGATTTTCCTTTACCACATATTGATATGTTGGTAGACAGTACAGCAAAATCCAAAGTTTTCTCATTCATGGACGGATTTTCAGGATACAACCAAATCAAAATGGCACCTGAAGACATGGAAAAAACAGCTTTCATCACCCCCTGGGGCACGTTCTGCTACCGTGTTATGCCTTTTGGACTAAAGAACGCAGGGGCAACTTATCAAAGAGCTATGACTACGCTTTTCCACGACATGATGCATAAGGAAGTGGAAGTCTATGTGGACGACATGATTGCCAAATCAGAAAATGAAGAAGATCACATACAGAATCTGACAAAGTTATTTCAACGCTTACGGAAGTTTCAGCTTCGCCTGAACCCCAACAAGTGTACCTTTGGTGTCTACTCAGGAAAACTCCTTGGTTTCATTGTCAGCAAACGAGGAATTGAAGTAGATCCAGACAAAGTCAAGGCAATTCAAGAAATGCCTTCGCCCAGAACCGAGAAACAAGTTAGAGGATTTCTTGGACGTCTGAATTACATCTCGAGATTCATATATCTCATGACTGCAACTTGCGCTCCTATTTTCAAACTTCTACGGAAAAATCAAAGTTGCGTCTGGACAGACGATTGTCAGAAAGCGTTCGACAGCATTAAGGAATATCTGCTCGAACCACCCATCTTGTCTCCTCCAGTGGAAGGAAGACCTTTGATAATGTACTTAACCGTCTTAGAAGATTCCATGGGTTGTGTCCTTGGACAGCAAGACGAGATAAAGAGAAAAGAGCATGCCATTTACTACCTGAGTAAGAAATTCACTGACTGTGAATCCCGCTACTCCATGCTCGAGAAAACGTGTTGTGCTTTGGCCTGGGCTGCCAAGCGTCTCCGCCAGTACATGATTCGACATACTACTTGTTTGATCTCTCATATGGATCCAATCAAGTACATCTTTGAGAAGCCTGCCTTAACCGGGAGAATTGCCCGTTGGCAGATGTTGTTATCAGAATATGACATTGAGTATCACGCACAGAAAGCCGTGAAAGGAAGCATTCTAGCTGAGCACCTGGCTCACCATCCACTCAATGGTCATGAATCAACCAGTTTCGACTTTCCGGACGAGGACGTCATGTACCTCAAGATGAAAGATTACGACGAGCCACTACCAGATGAAGGACGTGAGATAGGATCCCAGTGGGGCTTAATCTTTGACGGAGCTGTCAATACTTATGGACGAGGAATTGGGGCAATCATTGTTACCCCTCAGGGTACCCATATTCCATTTACTGCCAGATTAACTTTCAAATGCACAAACAATGAGGCCGAATATGAAGCTTGCATCATGGGTCTCGAAGAAGCCATGGATCTAAGAATCAAACACTTGGATGTATACGGAGATTCTGCTTTGGTCATCAATCATATCAAAGGAGAATGGGAAACACGCCAACCAGGGCTAATTCCTTACAAAGACTACGCGAGAAGATTGTTACCATTCTTCGACAGGGTAGATTTTCATCACATTCCTCGTGAAGAAAACAATTTGGCTGATGCATTAGCCACACTCTCTTCCATGATTAGGATAAACCATTGGAATGACATTCCTCGGATCGATGTTATGCGCCTGGATAGGCCCGCTCATGTATTCACAGTAGAAGCAATCATCGACGACAAACCGTGGTATCACGACATCAAGAACTTTCTTCAAAAGCAAGAGTACCCTCTTGGGGCGTCAAAGAAAGATAGAAAGACTTTGAGAAAGTTAGCTTGTAGATTCTTCCTGAATGAAGATGTTCTGTACAAGAGAAACTTCGACATGGTTCTGCTCAGATGCGTTGACAGAAAAGAAGCAGAAATACTCATGAGAGAAATACATGAAGGTTCCTTTGGTACTCACACCAATGGACATACCATGACAAGGAAAATACTGAGAGCAGGATATTATTGGCTGACGATGGAGTCAGATTGCTACCAGTACGCAAAGAGGTGTCACAAATGCCAGATCTACGCCGATAGAATTCATGTGCCACCATCTCTTCTCAACATACTCTCTTCCCCTTGGCCTTTCTCCATGTGGGGAATCGACATGATTGGAATGATCGAACCAAAAGCGTCCAACGGACATCGCTTCATCTTGGTAGCCATAGACTATTTCACCAAATGGGTTGAAGCAGCTTCATATGCAAACGTTACAAGACAAGTTGTCGTCAGGTTTATCAAGAATCACATCATCTGTCGCTACGGCGTTCCTAGCAAGATAATCACTGACAATGGGTCAAATTTGAATAACAAAATGATGAAGGAGCTTTGTGAAGAATTCAAGATCGAACATCACAACTCATCTCCTTACAGACCAAAGATGAATGGAGCTGTAGAAGCAGCTAACAAAAACATCAAGAAAATCATTCAGAAGATGGTCATCACTTACAAAGATTGGCATGAAATGCTCCCGTATGCTCTTCATGGTTACCGTACATCAGTACGTACTTCGACTGGAGCAACTCCTTTCTCCCTTGTATATGGCATGGAGGCAGTCCTACCTATAGAGGTTGAAATCCCATCAATGAGAGTCTTGATGGAAGCAAAATTAACAGAAGCCGAGTGGTGTCAAAGCAGATTTGATGAATTGAACTTAATTGAAGAAAAGCGCATGACAGCTTTATGCCACGGACAGCTATATCAACAAAGAATGAAGAAAGCTTTCGACAAAAAGGTTCGACCTCGCACAATCAAAGAAGGCGACCTTGTACTCAAAAAGATTCAATCTTTTCTCACAGATTCGAGAGGGAAATGGACTCCCAATTATGACGGCCCCTACGTGGTCAAGAGAGCTTTCTCAGGAGGAGCCTTAATACTCACGACTATGGATGGAGAAGAATTCAACCGTCCTGTGAACGTCGACGCAGTCAAGAAATACTTCGCCTAAATAATTAAAAGAACAGCTCGCTAAGTTGAAAACTCGCAAAGAGCGACTTAGGCAAAAAAGAGCATCTCGGTGAATCGAAAACCCGAAAGGGCGATTCAGGTAAAAATTAGAGACATAAAAAAAAAATATATTAATCAATCCCGGTAGACTTAAAACCCGAAAGGGGTAGTTTACGCAAAAGTTAGAGATATATGGCAAGTAACTGTGTTCAGGACAAACTTGATCATTCAAAATCCATAGCGGAGTATTCATCAGCAGTAGGTCATCTTCTACGAAGCACGAATACAGCGCAACTTGGAGTTGAAGGGAAAGATAACGGTCGTCACGTTTCATCGTAGCCCTTTTACCGAAAAATTACCAATTTCCAACTTTGTAAATATTCCATGGAATCAAGCATTTGGCTGATTACCATTCCATATATAATAATTTGAGCCTTGTGCTTTTCCTTTGCAATCTAGTCTTATTCAGTTTCTTGAAATGCATTTTAAGTTTAAACAGTCATTTTCTTGAAACAAATGTTTTCATAAAATAAAATGAATTTACTTGCAAAAATAAAGGTGAAATTTCTTTCTGAGGTTTACAAACAATAGGAAGAATGCAAACAGTTTCTCCGAGAACGGTTGAGACTCCGGGAACCAAGTTTTCCCCATGAGGTCGCTTTGCGAACATCTCCCGATGACAGATCTTTACTTCAATTCATATTACTTACTTCGGACAGCGGACAACTGATAACCAGATATTCCCAAGAGAGTTCGAACTACAAGAAGAGGACATCTTCTGATCAACAAGAATTCAAGTCGTATCTTAGGATTTTACATCCGCGACAATTTTATCCACATTCACTTTACATTTTATCATTGTCATAATATTCATGCATACATTACATCATAATTGCATAGCCGAATCAGGCTTTGATCCTGTGAATGCCTAAGTCATTGAGGCATGAACTCGAGTTTCCCCTGCAAGTTCCGGAGAAACTTTTTCCTTCGAAACAACAGTTCATACACAAGGATCTCACCAAGCAAGTCAACAGATGGTAGTCTCCCTCAAAGAGATAGTTTGTTCACTTTTGGAATTCTTCAGCCGAGATTCTCCTGCAAAGCGACATTCGACAGTCTTCTTCAGATAAGATAGTCTGCTTCGCATTTTGGAATTCCCTACAGGTTTGGTATTTCCCCGGCAAGGTCGAGAGATGCCACTTTTTCGTCAGAGAAAATAATTCAGAATCTCCCAGCAGATCGACAAATGATTCCCCAGCAGAATCAGTGAATGGTAGTCTTCATCCAGAAGATAGTTCATGATCCCCAGCGGAGTCAACAAATGGTAGTCTTTCCCCAAGGAAAGACAGTTTGTCTGTTAAATACTCAAGAAATCGACAAATGGCAGTTTCTTCAAACAGTTTGTCTGTTTCAGGAATGTTTAGTTCCCCACAGAGTCGATAAATGGTAGTTTTCCTCTTAGGAAAACAGTTTGTTGATTCCCCAGGCACCAGTCGACGAATGGCAGTTTCCACCCCGAAAACAATTCGTCCGCCTTCAAACAAAGTCATTAGCCCCTCAAAAGAGCGCGGGCCCATATGACAATCTTTCAAAGATGCCAAGTCAAAAGGGAAGATGGTGAAGTTTCTTTATTACCATCAAATGGTATCTCATCTCCAAGTACTGATGAGAAGTTTGATGAGGAAACAAACCTTTGAAGTTTCTTTATTGCCGTCAAATGGTATCTCATCTCCAAGTGCTGATGAGAAGTTTGATGAGGAAACAAACCTTTGAAGTTTCTTTATTTACCGTCAAATGGTATCTTACCTCCAAGTGCTGGTAAGAAGTTTGATCAGGAAACAAACCTTTGAAGTTTCTTTATTACCGTCAAATGGTATCTTACCTCCAAGTGCTGGTAAGAAGTTTGATGAGGGAACAAACCTTTGAAGTTTCTTTATTACCGTCAAATGGTATCTTACCTCCAAGTGCTGGTAAGAAGTTTGACGAGGAAACAGACCGTTGGAAATTTTCTCTTTATCTGAGATATTGTCCAAACACAACTAAGACCAGTTTCGAGATATGGACATCCGAAACAAGGGGGAGGTTGTTTACCTTTTTCTAAGTATCAACACTTAGTTAAAGAGGATGGATTGCGCATCCTACATTGCCATCCATTCAGCAGAATCCACATCAAGTATTTCTGCAGGAGTTTGTCTCATCATCCCCCGCCAAGCGCGACAACGGGATCAAGTCATGCAAAGACTATGTCAGTTACAACATCTCAGGAGCGCCCAAAATTCGGGCATTCTTTGATATTTAAGTCTCTTTTACGCAGGAGAGATCGAGATATCAATCTCTCTCCCTCCAGATAAAAGAAACTTAAATAGGGGTATCTGTCATACCCTAATTTTTGACCCCCCTGAGATGGCATATCTTCAGGATTTTTCATCAGGTCAAGACAAGTTCCCAGAGCAGTCACTTCTCCATCTGGTATCCAATCGAGGATGCTCAAAGACAAGAAAGCTCAGGCAAAGGATCAATCAATACAAGGATTAGTCCCTAATACAATCATGAGGCTCAAAAACTTCACTTTTCTCATCTATGATTGATTAGACATCCAGTCATATGAGTACAGGTTTACTCAGGTCACCAGACTAGGGTTTTGAGCCTATCAAGGACTAAAATCAGGGATCACTTTTGGGAAACCCTAAAAAGCCCCAGGGAACCATTCAAAGACATCAATCATCTTCAAATAACTCATATGACAAGATCCACTGGACATTACATCTCATTTCAAAGTCTACAGTCATCATTGTCCTCTGGTCGACAATTAGGGTTTTTGACCTAATTCACCAAGATAGTTGACTTTTAATCAGGGCATGAATCCAAAACTCAAGACATGATTCAAGAATCTCTACTACCTCAATATAATCCATTTACATCATTCATTTGAGGAAAAGATCTTGTTTCTACACAAAAGCCCAAAAATTCACTTTGTCAGGAAAAAGTCAACTGTGAAGGATCATCATTGACTTTTAAGGTTTTTGGTCAAAAAATGACTTTCAAAGATCAATATCATCAATATATGGATGTCAAAGTCATTTGACCAAAGAAATTCAAAGAAATTCATCAAGGAGCGAAAAGTCGGGAATTAGGGTTTTTGAAGGCATGGTGAGAACTCAAAATTTCACCTACACAACTCAAAAAACTTCCAACATGAAAGTTGTAGATCTTGCAAAATAAAACAACATCTTACAAAGGAACTTTTTTCAAAAGATCAACCATTTATGAAGTTTTGGAAATTTTGAAGTTTAGGTCATAAACACTTAGAAATTTTTCTAAGTGTTTTAACCTAGTTTTCTTCCAACTTTGGCCTCATTTTTCACAAATCTTCCAAAGGATTCTGAAGAAACTCCAAACTAATGATTTGAAGTAGATGTTTAGGGCTTTCCAAATTGTGTTCAACCTTCTCCAAATTCATTTTGAGCTAGGAGTTATGCTTGTTCAAAGTTGGCCTCATGAAGTGAAATTATAGGTCATGTACAATTTGAAACTTTGCAATTTTGTGCATTTTGCTTCACTAAATGATGCTACACGACCTCTAATACATCTGAAGACATGCCATACATTCAAATTCATCATTGCATAAGGATTAGAGAAGATTCCTAAAACAAGAACATGTGATTATGTAATGATTACTTTTGAGAATTTATGGCAAATTGATGAATCACCCAAGGAATTTTCTCACCAACCAATTAGAGCTCACTTTGCATCTGAATTGTCCCCTAAGATCAGATAGAATCAATGGATAGAGGAGGTGGCTCGAAAATGCAATGATCACACTTGGATATTCTTTGAAATTTCTTCATGGCTAAGAAACCAAACTTGCTTCACTAAGCAAGCTCACTCTCCCAATCAGTACTGAGACATTTGCCTATAAATAGAGGCCTCATTCTCATTCAAAAAACACACCAAAGCAACTCAATTCCTTGCTTTCTCTTTCTCTTCTCATGCTTATTGTTTTTCAAAGTTCTTTGGCAAGAAGAATCGTTTTCTTCAAACCAGAGCTCATCTTTGGAAAGTAAGCATTCTAACATCTCAAGGGAGGTCATTTGAGGTGATCCAAGCACCTGGATCACTTCTGTAAGTGGAGGAACACCATTGTTGCTCTCACTTTGGAGCATTTGCAGTTGGAGGTCCATAGAGTAATTCAGGAGGTTCTGAGCCAAGCCAATCATCCAGGCACATTCCTCAGGTCATAGTGAAGCTAACCAGATGGCTGCAGCTCATCTGTAACTCAAGAATCAACACCCTCCATGTTCACTTGAAGCTGAAATCGAGGGAGGACCATAGAGCAATTCAGGAGGATTCAAGCTCCAATAAGCATTCAGTTAGCATCATTGAGTCTCAGGGAAGCTATTGAGATCATTCATTCAAGCCCAGGTGCTCTCAATCATCCTCACGACTTCCATTTTCAGAGGTAAGTTCCTGAACCTCACTTCTCTAATTTAAGTACTCTTTATGAAATAGCTCGATTCTATCTTGTTCAGCATCATCAGAGGATTGAAAACCCTCTATCATCATCCATTTATCTTGCAGTATAGTCATTTAATTTGATTTTGAAATTTTAGGGTTCTTCACGATTTCTGGTAAATTAGTTAGATGTAGTTAATATTAATTCATGTTAGTTACATATTTAGAATCGTGAGTGAATTTAGCGCAAGTTTCATGTTTACATCATTGCAAATGGTTGAGAGTTGAGAGAGTTCAGAAATTTGAATTGATGGAGCTTGAGGTTGAAGACGAAGATGGAGGGTGGCGCCATTTTTCAAATCTCTGAGCAAAGTTTGTTTTATTTTTAATGATAGGCGTTCCCTTAACGACTGAACAAACTTGCCCTAGTGGCCTCCCATACGCCCTTAGTATCATCATGCCTCAAGTCTGGGGTTCGAATCCCCCTCGCCCCAGACTTTTTGATTCTTTTATTTTTCAAGGATTTACAGCTTGTTTTGAAACATAACCAAATGAAGGCAAGTCACTATCACCACACGCGCGTTGGCTCAGTGGTGTTTGTTTTGAGTGTGTGGCCTAGAGGGCGTGGGTTCAAACCCTCCAAGGGCCAAAACTATTTTTTTACACACAATTTCTTTCATTTTCTCACAAAACTTCACATATTTATTTAACCTATCAAATTAATTTATTTTCACTTCATTTTTCACACACTTATCATTTAATATACCTATTTTGTGAATAATCAAAAAAATCATAAAAATATTATGTATTTCTTGAATTTTAATTAGGTTTAAAATAGTATGTTTTTAAGTGTTTTCTTAAATACTTTAAATATATATATATTATCACTTTATTTTAACCTAATCAATTTGTAAATATTTTTTTGATAAAACCCTAATTGTGTAGGTCTTAATTAGTTAAAAAGTCTTTATTTTTACCCTAATTAAGTTGACTTTTTGTCAATTTTCAAAATTGTTTTCAATCTCTGATAAAATCAAATGGTTAAGGTTTTCAAACAACAAAACCTTGTATCATTCCAAATCATTTTCAAATTGCTTTTACACCAGTACTGTAAAGTACTGTGCCTCTAATAGAGTGTAAGTCCCAAAAAACCTTCTCTTCTTAGCTTGTTTTCAAAACTGTATTTTCAAAATCTTCTTTCTGTTTTCAAAACATTCTTCTGGTATTTGAAGGGCATTATTCCCGGTGAAACTCTTCAGATACCTATGTGACCTTTGTCCATCTTCACTTCTTCTGTTTTCAAAAACCATTAACTGTTTATCATATATATATTCAACTGTTATCCACCAATTACTGTTGAGGCTCTGTACGTACTTCTTCAATGGCCTCCACTCCATCCAGGTTAGGCTTTACAAGCTTTCAATTTACAGTCTTTATTTAAATTACTGTCAAATATAAACTGTGCATATATTAGTTTAGAACTGCGTTTGAGTATAAACCTTAGGACAGTTAAACTATATATATATATATTATAGGAATATGGCCTAGGATTGAGAATGTCTTCCCGGTGAAGGCTCTTTCCTAATTAGAGATCTGTAGTTCAAACCCCCAAGATGAATTATTCCCGGTGAAACATCTTGACAAAAACCTTAGAATCCAAATAATAGGACACATCCACCCAAAGAGGAATTATTCCCGGTGAAACCTCTTACCCATTTGCTTAGAGCCAAAATAAGTTCAAAACTACATAGCTTTCTCTTGTGCTATAACAAGGACCCTCGATTAGCCTCCTCTTGGGCTTTGTACAAGGACCCACAGGCTTCTTAAAAGCATTTCCAGCTTCCTCTTGAGCTTGTATACAAGGACCCATCAGGTTTCTTATAAACATAGGAACAGGTCTTTAGTTACCTTTTAGCCTACCCTGGTGAGTTTCTTCCAATTTAAACCAGACTTTAAACAAGCTAAGTTTGTCTCAATTTTGCATTGAGTACACCTTTTGGAATGAGAGACATGGACAGTCTCTGTCACCCTTATCTTCATCAATCTTCCTTAGCAGAGTCTAGGATCCATGTTTGATCATCCTCAGCATTGAGTCAGCCTTCATCTTGGGCTTTAAACAAGAAGTCTCCACTAGATAATCTTTCTGCCATTCATATTAACAAAATCCCCTGGAAAGGGTTAGCCTCCAACATCTGTTTAAAATGTCAAATCCCTGGAAAGGGTTAGCTTCCACACATTCTTTCATTTTTAATATAAACCCCTGGAAAGGGTTAGCCTCCAAAGTCAATTAATAAAAATGTCAAAAAAATAAAGATTCATTTCTCTTAGGAGATAATTTCCCCAAAAGAGTCAAAACCCCTGGAAAGGGTCAGCCTCCAAAAAAAACATGATAAAGTCAGTCTTTTAACAGACAAATTCACCAGCTGAGTCAAAATCCCTGGAAAGGGTTAGCTTCCAAAGAAAAACAGTCTTTTAATAAATAAAACCTCATCAGTAGAGTCAAAACCAACAAAAACAGTTAGCCTCAACCTTGGGCTTCATACAAGGCACCCAAACAATAAAACTCCCCTGTCAAGAGTTAGCCACAACCTTGGGCATTGTACAAGGCAGATAATAGAGTCTCCCCAGTGAGTCCTTCATCACTCAGTAGCCACAACCTTGGGCTTTGTACAAGGCAGATAAACCATATCTTTCATGTGTCAAAGATTCCTAACACTTAGGATCTTTCCCCATATAGTCATCCATACTTAATTCATTTAAGAGTCCGCCACAACCTTGGGCTTTGTACAAGGCAGAAAATAATGTTTTCCCTAGCTAGAGTTAGCCACAACCTTGGGCTTTGTACAAGGCACATAAAATAGAGTCATTCATTCAATTATCCTCAACAGTCAGCCACAACCTTGGGCTTTGTACAAGGCACATAAATAGAGTCTCCCTAAGTAGAGTCAGCCTCAATTCTGGGCTTTGTACAGAACACTAAAATACCCTGTAATTAATCCCCAGTGGAGTCATCTCCCAGAATCAATAATAATTAATAAATCAATCAAAAAGCCTCAAGCTTGGGCCTCATACAAGCCAGCTAAAGTCAAATCTTTTATACAGTAGATAGACATAGCTTATCTCTATAGAGAGATATTTTTACTACTCTACCACATTCAAACAAACAAACATTTCATTTCAATTTTAATCAAGTCTCCCATTTAGGATTTTGAAAGGCATGAGCTGGCAGTAAAACCCAGACATGTGGTAACTTTCCCTAATTTGGATGAGCATCTTTCTTTCATTTAAGAGGCATTTGACTGGTATACTTGCACATACACAAGTAAGGTCCCCCTCTTGAATGAAATGAATTCAGTTATTCTGTCACTCCTTTAAATGTTTGTGGTAGAATAGTACAAATACCTCTCTGTAGAGATGATTTCATGTCTCTTTACTGTAAACAGAGATTTAATTCCAAGCTTCAACCTTGAGCTTTAAGCAAGGCACCAAAAACAATTAATTTCCCTAGTTAGTTCCCCGAACTACATTAAGCTCTGACTTCCACTAGGGATATGTAGGCATGAGGTTCACAAGGAACCTCAGCGAGCTAATAAAATACCAAAAATAGTCAGTCTGTCTATATGTCTGTCTTTCTTTAAATCAATTCAATTCCTTCTCCTAATACAAAGGAGAAACTTTCCCAATCATTAGCAATAAACACAATCACAAATGACACAGAGAAGGTTCCTGTAGAGTACTACAGATATGTAGGGTGTTTAAACACTTCCCTATGTATAACCGACCTCCCGGACTCCAGAATTTCTAGTCTAGGTGAAATCCCCACACTTAGCAAACTCCTAGGGTTTAGTTGAGATCTTTTTTCCCCTTTCCTACTCGTAGGACAAATAAGAAAGTTCGTGTGATATCGTAGGAAGAACTGAAACAAAATTCATCCCACCACGGGCGCATTCTCCTTCCAAATTTCGCGTGAAGGGTTTAGCGTGCCGTCCTCCCAAGTGAAACGGGGAGGTAAAAGAAAACGACCACCACAATAGGTATTTATGTCTAGTGACGAGTAGAACTTCGGTACAGTGACGAGTAGGACTTCAGTCCAAGTGATAACTTGGATGCTTCAATAACACATCTCTGAATATCCGAAATATTGGTACCACATGCATTGGAGTAGAGGAGATGAATACATTGCATACATAATTGAATTTTGTGATTTGTGATTATTGTTATTGATGGATTATGTTATTACATAAATATGCTAATTGTACTATTCTATTTGTTTTATGCACCGTTAACATATGTGAATGTATTCTCACCTCTTTGTGTTTTCTATGTTGTTTTATATGCCTATTGTGTTAATACTCAGATAGAAACTTCAGAGCATTAGATGTTGCTTGTTGGAGGATGACATAGTTAGCATTATTCGCCACTTATTATTCTGTATTGTTTAGTTTTTTCATAAATCACTCTGATAGTGTAACACCGGGTTGGTAAGATTTATTATGTTTTTACGCGAGTTGTTGAATTATCTAGTTTTTTTATTAAATGAAGTAATTTTCTATTTTATGAGACAAATTGAAGATGTGTTAAACTTTAATTCCACTTCAATCATAAATTTAGAATGTTATGCTGAGAAATATAGCACCTGTAACGCCTCGAATTTCGGCCTAAGACATTACTTTAAATTTTATATTTACTTTCAAAAATGCTATTATTTTTTGAAAGAAAATTCAAACATTATAATTTTAATTTCAAAGAAAGCATACTATCGTCATTTTTTTAGTGGACTTTAAAAAATCATTCCATATTTCTAAATCGTGCATACTTTAAATAAATTATAAATTTAAATATTTATTTTACTTTAAATAAAATTACAAATTCAAAATTAAAAAACCCGAATTTTATTCCCTCGCCCACGTACAATTTGTGGCGGCAAAGCAGGCGGCCCGCCCCGTTTAACTCCGTCCAAAAGCGGGACAGGCCAATTTAGAAATCCAAACTCAAAACTCAAGCATGTCCCGTTTACTAACGAGGCCAATTTTTATATTTTTTATTTTACAATTCAAATTTACTACATAATTGACAAAAAATTTAATTCTTACCAAAAAAGTCGATAAAAGATTTTTTTAACAACACACAATAGAATCTCAACTTGTCTTAAGTACAAACAGTTCAAAAAAATAAAATAAATAAAAACCAATTACAAAAAAACAAAATAAACTCAAGCACAGTAAAAAAAACTTATCAAAATAAATAAACAATACATAGCCTTCTAATCCTATTTAAAAACTAACTACTAAAAGAACCCGATTAAGAATTTACACAAGACAAACAGTGACAACAATGAAACTGCATAATACATCACAATGCATAAAATATCAACACTTGAGTTTCTCACTGTTCACATCATGTATACTCTTATATTGACTGATTTCTTAATAGTTAAATCCTAAATTTGTCACATGTATACACTCATCAAATTCTTTCTTTTCTTAAAATCAACATATATTTCTAAAGATAACATGTGAGGTAATGTATTGACAACTTAATAAATATGCATGTCATATAATTGTTTTTTTATTTCAAGTTTTTCCAATCAACACATGTAATAGAGAGTTGTAGAAAGAACGTTACAATTATAATTAAATTTGTATGTATAATAATTTAGAATACAATTCAATCAACATAATCCTAAGAGAAGAGTGTTGTTTTTATAGTTAAAGACGTTTTAACTCTAAGTAACAAATAAAAAGTTTTAACAAAAAGTCTGCGGAAAAATCCGCGTCGCCCCGCCTTGGCCTGCTTTTTTAAGCAGGTTTGGCGGAGCGGGCCAACTTAAGTACCGACCAGAAAACCTCAGCTCAGTCCGCCCAAAATAGCGGGTCAAACAAACCGACCCGACGGATCTGACCCGTTTTGTCACCCCTGCGTATAAACATCTTATCAAACTCACTTCATATTGTCAAATTTATTATACCTAAAATATTATTTATAAGAGGTCAACTTCCATAAACCACATCCATACAAAATAAAACAAAATAAAGAATTAAAAATTACAAGAATATAAATATTCTACTCTCTTACCAAAAATATATTAAATAGAGAATTATCAATTTTTTCAAAATTAGAGAATCAAAATATTAAAAATCAAAGTCTTCTAAAAGAATACATATATATCCACAGAGTAAGAATAAAGTTTTATTATTCTTTAAACAAATTTAATCATATCTTTAAATACATATATTTTTATAATTAAATTTTTGGCTAAATTATAATTTTGGTCTTCGTGTTTTATCTGATTTACGAAATTAGTTCCCCTATTTTAAATTAAACAGTTTTGGTCCTCCTATTTTAAATTCAAACAGTTTTAATCTCCCTCTCATATTTTTTCATAAAAAATTATTGGTTTTTTTTTGTTTTTTAACTTATATTTTATCTATAAAGTTCAATAATAGGTTGATATATGATGATTTGTCATATTTTACAAGTAATTTGTCATTTAAAAAATGAAAACATCATTAATTTTAAGTGCAAAAATTGAGAGAGAGAGAGAGAGAGAGAGAGAGAGAGAGAGAGAGAGAGAGAGAGAGAGAGAGAGAGAGAGAGAGAGAGAGAGATATCAAAAGTGTTTAAATCTAAAATAGGAAGAGCAAAATTGTTTAAATTTAAAATATGGAGATGAATTTTGAGAATCAGAGAAAATAAAATTATAATTAAACCTAAAATTTTTATTTACCACACAACATATATTCTTGAAAGTATAACTCAATATTATTATAATGAATATGTTAAATATTCTATTAAAAAGAAGATATATTCAGACAATCCAAAATTTATAATTATTATCCATTAAACAAAATAAATCTTAACTTATATAGATATACTTACATAACATTCCAAGAACATACATCATTGTCGAAAACAAATCAATCTACAGAAAAAATTCAAGAAACAAAAATGCATGTGCATACTCTTAGCAAGCACTACATGATCCAGATATAATCAACCGCCACTAAAACACCACATAAAATTTATTTCATATTAATAGGGATATAAATGGATATATATGAGAACGGATACTATGATATTCGTGTCTATCCCATTGGATAAATATGATATTTATATTTGTCTCATATCTGTGCGGATATCCACTAAACAGGTAATCCCCGAGTTTCAAGGTATCCGCAGATATTTACATATTTTCATGGATAACACTATTTTTCTGAAATTATGTTATTATCACATAACATTCATACAAATCTCTCTTATTTTAATAACAAAATTTTATTAAATTAATATCCTTTATTTCACCAAAGCATAATATCTCATACCTTTCATTTTTAACAAAAAAAAATGATATTGTAATTGTGAGTTATAGTAGAAGACCGAAAAACGGAGGAGTAGAAAGGATAACACTGGTTGGACGGAAAAAGAGCGACACTGATTGGTTGGACGGTAGAATTGTTGAAGTGAAGTGTGAAGTATAAAAGAAGTTTAAATATGAAATGACCAACAACATATGTATAAAATATAAAGGTTTTCTTCAAAGAAAATATATATATATATATATATATATATATATATATATATATATATATATATATATATATATATATATATGAATTTTTTATAAGATGAAAAGATATAGTATAAATATAATTAATTAACAATATTAAAATAATTTTTACATTATTTATTAATAAATAGGGATATACATGGGCATGAGTAACATTAAATCTTATATCTATTAATAAATGAGTATTTAAATATCTATTTATTTTATTTATGAATATCGATTAAATTATTCGCCCGTATCCATGAAAGATTTATTAACTAGAAAAATAATTAATCAGTAAAGTACCACATAGAAATGCACTAAGGCAAATCACGTCACTAAGACAATTATACAATCCAAATAATAATATACCATCATGCACATGATAAAAATCATAAATTTTTAATATAAAATATCCCCACTTAGACAAACACCATTTAGACAAACACCACTTTAGCAAACACCACTCAGACAGACAAACACATTTTTCAAACAATATTACATCATCGTGTACATCATGAACAGTAATCAATTTCTAAAATAACATTAGTCCATTATTCTAGACAATAACACATGATAATAACATTTCATATTTTTTTCATTTAATCAAAATGTTCACTCCTTTCCAATTGTGATGACTTTATTAGCAATGACCACAAAAATTAAAATGTTAAAACATGTATTATAATAATTAAATAAGATCATATATATTTTAATAATATTTAATATTATGATAATATCACTACACACCAACAACCCATAAAATGTACTCATATATTTAATATAACTTTTTATTAATTATTTCAAATAAAATCTTAGACGACAAGTATTCAATTTATAAACAAATCTATTCCAAAATCATCACCCAATATATATTTTCTTTATTCTATCACAGAATTAAATTATTAATCAATAATACAAATTAAATATAACTTTATTATTTAGTTTTAAAATCACCATGCAATATGTTTTCTTTTTAACTTATTAGCGAGGAGGATGGACTGTGCACCGTAAAGTATATTTATATAGAAAATCTTTATATTTTATATTATTGTTGTAATTATTAATAATAATTAATAATATAATAGTTGTTCTAAAATGACAAGAGTGGATTTGAAAAATGGCAACACTTCATGAAGTGTTATAGAATGAAACCATGCAACTCTTCCAATGTGTTGTTTTAGGTCAATCATTGTGACTTTTGGTAAAAGAGATTGTTTCACTAAGGGTCGCTACCTTGTGAAACAATACTAATATGGTCTATAAATAATTCATTATGAATTCAGAAAAACATATAATAAAAAAATGCAAATCCTCTAGAATAATTCCAGAGCACTCTTCGCTACATTCGAGTTTTCGCCGGTCTTGCGCAAACTCGAGAAGGCTGAATTATCCTGGGTATTCCTGCGTAGAAACTCCAAGATAAATTGAGAGTGCTTGAAATACTATAAGGAAAGTGTTCCGTACACGATTCTAGCCTCGATTCCATTCGGTTTAAATTAATTTCTAACATTCTTATAGTTATTTCAAAATAATGGCAACCGAGACTTTCGTAAGAATCAAGAACAAAAATCTTCATCATAGATCTGGGTATGTTTTGATTCTCTTTCATAGAAATTAAAACATTGCGAAATTCATAATATCAAGATTCTGAATAATTTTTTTTTCTAAAAGTTAGTATCAGAGCAAAATTTATCGATATTATGATTTTCCAATAATGATACTTGCATGAAATAGTTTTTATTATTTATATATATATATATATATATATATATATATATATATATATATATATATATATATATATATATATATATATATATATATATATATATATATATATATATATATATATATATATATATATATATGTATATATAAGATAATTAAGCATTGCATTGCTAATGCATCATGAAAAGTAGCCTTAATTAAAATACACTCACTGTAACGTCATGATGATTTTGGGCTGGTGATATATAAATGGTTTGCAATGACAATTATTTGCTTTGGTGTATCAAAATGATTATATTTGTTTTCTCATATCTTTGTTAATGCGTGATTTTGCATATGGAATGAAACCTTTCCATGAATTTGGTGCAAGTATAATGAATGGATAAGTATAAAAACAATTGGTAAGTGTCTTACATATTTTTATATTAATTATACATATCATATAATAAATTATAAATATTAATATGATATATGAAATGTTGTACATAATTTAAAATCTTAATACTGCATGAAGATCTATAAATTTTCAAACTTTTGTTTTATGTACATGTTGAAAGTTTGAAATTGTAAAGCTAACATTCAGAAAGGAAAATAAGGAAAATTAAATTAACATACGATTTGTAACAGGGAAGAGGAACAGATTTAGGGAGAGACTTGTTATGGAGAGACCTAAATGGGACATTGTTAGAAAGGAGATAGAGTCAAACAGGAAGGATATTCTCACCATTTTCATCACTGATTTCACAGATAACTGGTGTGCTAGAGACCTTTTCATAGAGTTCAAGGAGATGGGAGTGATTGAAGAAATTGTAATACCTCCAAAAAGGGATTGGAGCGGTCAAAGATTTGGGTTTGTTAGATTCGTAAACGTAGAAGACGAGAAGTTCTTGGAGACCAAAATGGACAACGTTTGCCTCGATGGCACTAAGCTTAGTGCCAACATTTCAAGGATTAAAAGGAAAGATTTGAGAAACATCAATAACCCTGCTACTAATCCTAGGAAACAGGAGATGAACATTTTACCTAAAAGGGTGAGTTTCTCTGCTAGTGCTACCAGGAAAACCACAATGGCTACTAAGGTTGGGGGAGGCGAGGGTTCTTCGAAGTCCTTTGCAGACATCATCAGAGGAAATCTAGCGTCGAAACCTGCGGAGGAATTAACAGCAAGTCAGTCCCTTTTCTTTACTTCTAATGAGTCAGAGAAGATGAGACTCACCAAAGCTAAGGTTGGTATAACAAGAAGAGTAGGAGACGCTTATGCAGTGGCTAACAGTTTATTGGAGGAGGGGATCTTCACCGTGTCGGCAACCGCTTTAGGCCCAAGTTTATGTCTGCTAGAGGAGATAGCGGAAGGAGAGCTTGAAACGTTGATACTAGAAGGGAAGAGGATTGGTTGGACTTCTGGTTTGAAGAAGTGCGGAGATGGAAGAAAACAGATGTTGAATGTGCTAGAGTTGCTTCGGTGTCCATTTACGGTGTTCCTTGCTTTTCCAGAAACGAAAGATTCTTGAACATCCTGTTGGCTGGTTACGGGAAGATGTTGAATCCTCAAATCCTGAACCAAAAGGAGAACCGTTTGGATAATTTGCAGAGTCATGATTTCCAGAGATCACCTGGATTTAATTCGAAGCAGAGCTAGGGTTAATATAGATGGAGATTGGTATAACGTTTTAGTTATCGAAGAACAGACCTGGGCATCGGGAGATTCGGATGTCAACCTATCTACGTGCGGCTCTTCGTCGGTCGGAGACAACACAGCTTCTCTTCAGGGATCCCTCGGAAGTGAATCTGATTCGCAGCAGCGCCGGTCGAAATAGAACAGCTACACGCCTAGGAATTCGTACCATGGCATTAATTGTGATGTTGACTTCAGAGACGAAAACCTGTATATCGATAGCGACGGATCACAGAGAAGAAAAGGATCTAAAGGAAACATTCAATGCGTAGAGCTTTTAGGGGAGAAATCCCTTAACCTTTCAGATAACAATTGTACCTCAGATCCTATTTCGGAGAAAACATTTAGCAGAGAGAAGGAGTGGATCGAGAGTACGCTACCAGCAAAAGAGGAAAACCCTTTTAACATCCACGTTGATAGGGTGGGACCAGGAGGAATGGAGATTTTTAATAATGATTTAATTCAAAACGCCCCACTATGCAATGACGTGGCGGAGAGATCTATCAAGGAAACGGTTTTGGAGAGACTCAGTATCCAAGTGCAGGGAAAAGAAGTGGTCCCCACGGTAAGTTGCAAAACGACAAAAGAGGAGATGAGTTTTTTAAAAGTTTCAAAAGAAGATTTGGGCTTTTTAAACGTTAAGGTGGGCCAGGGTGAGATAGAATATAAGAGAAATGTAGAGGTGGACGTAGCATGCATGCAGGGACTATCTTTAAACACCAAAAACAACACAAAAGTTTCAAAGAATTTTGCAGTGCCCATAAAGAAAGTGGTTAAAAATTTCAAAAAGAAGGATCACGTGAACAAAGGAAAACATATTTTATGCTTTGATGAGCACTGTCAAAGAGTGAAGAATTGCAAAAAGGAAAGGAAGAAAATTAAAGAGGTGTTGAATATAGGGGAACAAGCAGAAAATTTCTTTTATCCAGTTGAGACTCGGCCACAAGAAGGGAAGGACTCAAGTGCGGAAGGAGCCTCCCCTCAATTCGACAAGAACACGCTTTTTTTGAAATCGAACTATTTATCAAGAGGATTACCTTTAACTTGTGAGTCAATTTCTAGTACCGATATTACAAATTACAACAAAAGAATATCCAATGGAATGTTCAACAAGGCGGCGGAGGGTTTATGGAATTCTATGGTTAAGTTGGGCATCAAGAACACTTCCGACAACTTTGATCCAATTACAAATATAAAGGAGATGGAATATAGGGACACCAAAGGAGTAGTAGTGAATACGGGGACCAACTTTAGATCATCCCCATGATTATTTTTTCCTTAAACTTGAGAGGAGGAGGAAGTCGAGCCAAGAGGAAGAGAGTTGGCTACCATGTTCAAAAAAGGGGTGTCGATATTTGCTTCATTCAAGAGACAAAGTTAAGAGGAGTATAGTTTAATGTTGTAAAAGAAATGTGGGGTGATAATCATGTGGAGTGGTCGCACTTGGATGCCAACGGGGCGTCGGGAGGCATTCTAACGATGTGGAAAAAGGACCTCTTCAATCTAGCTTTTAGCTTCCGAGGCGAGGGGTTTCTAGGTCTTTGTGCGGAGAAGGAAGGTAAACTTATTTACTTTGTGAACGTTTACGCATCATGTGATTTAGGCAAGAGGAAAAGGTCTTGGGATAGGTTATGTTAGTTCAAAAACAACAACTCCAAAGGATCTTGGTGCATAGGAGGAGATTTTAATTCTATCACCTCTTTAGAAGAAAGAATTGGGATATCTAATCGGAGCTATAGGAGGGAGATATCGAGCTTTAAAGACTTTATAGAGGACATGGAGTTGGTGGATCTTCCTACTATAGGAGGAAAGTTTACTTGGATCAAGAGTAATGGCAAATGCATGAGTAGGGTTGATAGATTTCTCCTATCGGATAGCTTTATAGAGGAATGGAAGGTAGAGGGCTAATATATAGGAGAGAGGGATGTGTCCGATCATGCTCCTATTTGGTTGAAAGACAATAGAAAGGATTGGGGTCCCAAACCTTTTAAGTTCAACAATATGTGGTTCACCCATGAGGATTTGGACACATTTGTGGAGGAGGAGTGGAAGAAGATAGTTGAAAAAGGAAGAGGCGATTATTGCTTGGTGGAAAAGTTGAAAACTCTTAAAAGTCGGTTAATTTGGTGGAACAAGAACGTCTATGGGTGGATAGACCTCAAAATCAACAATGAGGGGAGAGAGATGCATTCTTTAGATAACGTGTTTGTTCATTTTGCAGGTAATGTTCCGGAAGATGTTGTAGTTAAAAGAATAAAAGTGGCGGAGGACTTTTGGGACAACATCAATAAGAGAGAAGGCTTGCTTAGATTGAAGTCGAGGCAACTTTGGCTTTCCGAAGGAGATGACAACACCCGTTATTTTCACAACTCCTTAAAAGATAGAAGAAGAAGAAACTCTATTTGTTCCATTGCCACTTCGGAGGGAAGATTGGAAGGTGTAGAAGACATTAAAAAGTTCACTTTCAAGCATTTCGAAAGCTTCTTTAAAGAAGAAAATCCGTGTAGGCCGGAGCTTAGTGGGATCAACCTTAACTCTTTATCTTCGTTAGACTCATCGGCATTAGAGAAACCTTTCGAGGAAGACGAAGTAAAGGAAGCTATTTGGTCGTGTGATGGAAACAAAAGCCCGGGGCCGGATGGTTTTTCATTGGAATTCTACAAAAAGTATTGGTATCTAATCAAAGGTGATGTCATGAAGTGTTGCAACGACTTCTATCATAGAGGTACACTTGTTAAATCCATCATTTCTTCCTTCCTTGCTCTCATCCCTAAAAAGAAGAATCCTCAAGATTTGTTTGAATACCGGCCAATTTGTTTAGTGGGGAGCTTATATAAGATTTTAACAAAGATCTTAGCGGCGAGAATGAGAAGTGTTGTGGATAAGTTGGTCTCTACCAATCAAACCGCTTTCGTTCTGGGAAGAAGTATGATGGACGGGGTGCTTATGGTCAACGAGATTCTTGATTGGGCAAAAAAGAAGAAGAGGGGGTGCTTACTTCTTAAAGTAGATTTCGAAAAGGCTTATGACTCGGTTTCTTGGAATTATCTAAGGTGGATTTTGGTGAGAATGGGATTTCGCAAAAGATGGATGAAATGGATGGAATCAAGTATCTTTACCAATTACATGTCCGTTTTGATAAATGGAAGTGCAACAAAAGAGTTCAAGATTCAAAGAGGCTTAAGACAAGGGGATCCCATATCACCTTTCTTATCGTTCTTGCAATGGAAGGTTTGACCGCTCTAACCAAGAAAGCGGTGGAGGTGGGAGACTTTAAACCTTTCAAGTATGGAGCAAATGACTTTGTGGATATATTACAATTTGCGGATGATACCATTATCCTAGGAGAACCCACTTATGATAATATTTGGAGTTTAAAAGTGTTGTTAAGAGGTTTTGAGTTGGTTTCTAGACTGAAGATCAACTTCCACAAAAGTAACTTTTTTGGAAACCACATTGGAGATTGGTTCATTAAATCCGCGACAACTTTTCTTGCATGCAAAAAAGGAAGCTTTCCGTTTAAATTCCTTGGAATATAGGTGGGCGAAGGTGCTTATAAGAAAAAAGTGTGGCAAGAGGTGATTGACAACATAAAATCTAGATTATCCAAGTGGAAAGGAAGGAACATATCCATAGGAGGGAGGGTTACTCTTATTGGCTCCGTGCTTAATGTTATCCCTATCTTCACTCTCTCTTTCTACAAAGCCCCGAGCAAAATCCTTCAAGCGATAAGAAGCCTTCTTAGCAACTTTTTGTGGTGTGGGAATGAGAAATCTAAATGCATCCAATGGGTAAAATGGGAGAATATTTGCAAGCCCAAAGGAAAAGGTGGGTTAGGTATTAGAGATGTGGGAGAAATGAACAAATATCTTCTCCTAAAATGGAAGTGGAGAATTTTAAAGGAAGATAAGGCAATATGGAGTAATTTCTTACGTTTGAGATACCATAACCCGAAGATAAAAGTGTTAGCCGCTAGCAAGGATCTTATAAATCGTGATGATTCTAGATGGTGGAGAGACATTGTTCTTAATGACTACAATGAGGAGGCTTTGGGCGATGGGTTCACCGATCGGATCACATGTGACTTAAAGCAAGATAATAATGTTCTCTTTTGGCATAGTGTTTGGTTGGTCGATCAACCGCTCCGTGTTTTCTTTCCACTATTGTTTGACCATATAACCAACAACTTATGCACGGTGAAGGACATTCTTATTTCGAACAATGGTAACATTTTGTGTAATTGGGAGGCCATATTCGGTGACGAGATTTTTATTCATTTGGTACCGAACGCCAACTTAATCAACTTATCCATTACGAGCAAGGCAATTGGTGATGAACTTAGGGATTTAATTGTGCTCCTTCGAGGTGTTGAGTTGGACATAACGGCTAAGGATGATTTTCATTGGAATCTTACCTCTAACGGAGTCTTCACGGTGTCTAGTGTCTCGTTCTTGATGTCTAGTGCAAAAGAGATAGCTTGGCCAAACTCCACCATCAAGCTCTTGGATGTTATTTGGAAGACAACCATTCCGGCAAAGATCAAGATTTTTTCATGGAGATTCTTCATCAAAAGATTACCGCTAAAGGATCAACTTGTTAATAGAGGTGTGTCTATCTTAACTTCCATTGATTGCCCTTTTTGTTCTAATTACCCGGAATCTTTGGACCATCTTTTCTACCAATGTCAAGTAACAAAGGAGGTTTGGAATAGAACTTATTTATGGGTGGGTGATGATGCAAATTTGACTCAAGAAGAATTCAAGCACTTCGGGAGTATCCAAGAAAAGGTGACAAACAACAACATCAAAGCTATTATTAACACAATATGGTTAGCTTTTATTTGGTGTATTTGGAACATGAGAAACACAATCATTTTTTAGAGCGGCTTTTTTAGTCATGATGAGGTGATATCAAATATTATGTATTTTTCTTAGAGATGGATTAATAGGAGGGAACCTTTGAGTAGGATAGATTTTTACGATTGGTATAAACTACCATTGCTTTGTAACATCACTAACTAGTGTGTTCTCGTTGTAAGGGTTGCACCCCTAGTGCGATTTCTTATATTCAATTGCTTATTAAAAAAACCGATTTCTAATTAACTTGTATTTGGTAGTAGCATGATGACGTAACATGTTTCTTTCAAGTTTTATTTTATTTATAATTATATCTATGTTATGTTACTATTTTGCTAACACATACACAGAAGCAATATATGATAGTAAAGCATGAACAATAAAATTTATATATTGATATACGTGTGATTGTAAATATCATGTGATAGATATATCTATTTAGTTTATGATCCTCATCATGCATGAAATTCAATTCAAGATTTGAATCTATAATTAAAAGTGAGTTTTCTGTATGATAAACATAGAAATTCGACGAATTATGGCATGTTCTATGGATTGGAATGTATGAGAAATATAATTAATTTGGGGATCTATGTGAATAATGTTTGTGTTCAATGAAATTTATTATTATAAAACACATAGATCATCTAAAGATAGATTATGACTTACATAGAACTCTGGATTTGGAGTCTTATATAACTATTGAATCCTGAAATATGGAATTTTGAAAACCTTATCAAGAAGGATAAGGAATTCGAAGAACCTCGTGAGGAAGGTTCTTCGCAGATTATTGAAACAAAATCAAAAGTTTGATTATATCATTACAAGATTCTCGAATTAAAAGGGAGACACACAACTTAGGGAGAGACTTTTAATTCTTATCAAAACAAGAATTCAAAGAGTTTGTCATCATCAAAAAGGGGGAGTTTGTGAAGAATATCTTATATCTAGTTTTGATGAAGACAAAGGCTATCAAAGAAGGAAAAGGATCAAAAGTGTCATGCACATTAATGATGAAGTTGATCAAGAAGGTTGAACAAAGAAATTCTAGTGAATATTTGAGACAAGAGAACTTAACTAAGGTACTCATTGCATTTTATACTACACTACTTTAAATTGCTCATAATTTTATCTCTCACTTCATCTAAAAACCTTCTTGCATCATCATGCATGATTATCTAAAAACCTTCCTCATCTAATTCTTGTGATAAGTGTTTGTACACAAAAGTTGTGTAAGAACATTGTGATATTCCTTTGTCTCTATGTTGATTATATGTTGATTATTATGAACGAGATGAATGAAATCTTAGAAACAAAGAGGTTTCTAACTTCCACATTCAAGATGAAAAATCTTGAAATAGTGGACATTCTTTTCGTTCAAAGTAAAGCAAAAGAGTGAGGGTTTAAAACATAGTCAAACACACTATATTGAGAAAACTTCCACATTCAAGATGAAAGATCTTGGACTAGTTGACACTTTTTTGGGGATCAAAGTAATGCGAAAATAGTGGGGGTTATGAACTTAGTCAAATACATTTTGTTGAGAAAGTTCTTGATAAGTTCAAACGGTCACGTTTCAAAAAGTGAATATTCAATTTGATCTTAGTGTTAAAATGATGATGGAAGAGTTATGGCTATATTAGAATACACAAGTGAAATTAGTTTTTTAATGCAATGTATATATGCAATATAGTAGTTCCAATTAGTAAATGAGTAGATTTACTAGAAATCCAAATAGTGATTATTGGAAGGCCATCACAAGGATTTTTTTATTATCTTTTAAAGAAACCAAAATCTTGACCTCCATCATGGTAGGTTTCCTATCATATTAGAAGGATATATCAATATGAGTTGGATATCGAGTGTTGGAGATCATAAATTTACAACTGAGTGAATATTTACACTAGTTGGATGTGAGATTTCTTGGAAGAGCAAGAAACAAACATGCATCACTCTCTTGACCATGGAGCCATGGTGTGTGGATCACGCTTCCAATAGTCAAAGAAGTTATATGGTTGATGGACCTTCTATCGAAATTTTCATTGGCTAAATACAATGTTTCAAAGGTGTTAACACAATGTGTTAGTCAAGCCAATTTAGCAAGAGAATTCAGATAAGTGTAAAATGGAAAGTCTGGGCACTGAGGCCTTAGACATTCATGAGAAAATTGATTAAAGATGTAATCATTTACTCGCGTGTATACGATCGATCTATAATTTGGGAAATTCATTTACTAAGCCACTGGCCAGAGACCTAGTAAAAACAATCTCGAGAGGTATGAGGTTGAAACTCCTTGAATAAGTGTTCCGAAAATGATAGCAACCTAATCTGAAGTTAATACATCTTAACCTAAGATTTAATGGGTAACAACAAGTCGTTGATTTGGAAGTTGGTGCAACATTTTGTGACAATGTTGACTATTACATAATTGAGGGTTGAGTTTTTTAGAAACTCTTAATGAAGTTCTATATCGAAGAGGATATGTATCTCAAGAAATAGATACAAACTGAACTTCACCTATATGAATTTCAAGATGGTGTCGTCTTAAAGTGAGAGTTGGAGTTCCTCTCATGAAAAAATTCATGAAGAACAAGAAAAGCAATGGCCATAAATAGTGCTAGGCGAGATATGTAGGCGAAGAACCTTTAAAGAGTGTGTGTATAGTAACACCAGTCTGATCACATGGGATAACGGTTCAAAGCATAGCTACCTAACGTTCCGATTAGACTCTACGTTATCTTTACTAAGGTTAAGTTCAAATCGAAAGATACCTAACTGTATTAACACTTTTTTGCTTTCTATATTCTGGAATTGGACTTGTCATTATTAGAACAAGTGGGGGATTGTTGTAATTATTAATAATAATTAATAATATAATAGTTGTTCCAAAATGACAAGAGAAGTGGATTTGAAAAATTGCAACACTTCATGAAGTGTTGTAGAATGAAACCATGCAACTCTTCCAATGTGTTGTTGTAGGCCAATCATTGTGACTTTTGGTAAAAGAGATTGTTTCACCAAGGGTCGCTACCTTGTGAAACAATACCAATATGGCCTATAAATAATTCATTATGAATTCAGAAAAACATATAATAAAAAAATGTAAATCCTCTAGAATAATTCCAGAGCACTCTTCGCTACATTCGAGTTTTCGCCGGTCTTGCGCAAACTCGAGAAGGCTGAATTATCTTGGGTGTTCCTGCATAGAAACTCCAGGACAATTTGGGAGTGCTTGAAATACTATAAGAAAAATGTTTCGTACACGATTATAATATCGATTCCATTTGGTTTAAATTAATTTTCTAACAATTATAGCATTTGATAAGAATACAAATATTCTACAGATTCTAAATTCAATATCTAGTTCTAAATTGTACGGGGAAGAGATTTACCTTGGGTGTTTTACTTTCTAGCAACACTCCTAATTTTGTTTATTTGTTTGTTATTGCTTTGACATAGGCAAGGGATAAAAAACTGGCAGAATGAAGAAGGAACGAATAAAGAAGAAGAAGAAGGGAATACTATAAAAAAATCAAGAACGGTTGAGAGAATAGAAATATACCCAATAATTTTAATTTAATTAGGAGAGTGTGAACTAGGTAGTTCCATTTTATTAGGAGATAGTTTGGGCTATGTAATGCCACATGATTTTATATTTATATAAAGGGAATTAAATCTGATTTTTCATGCCAAAATGACAATATATATAGAGTGTTTTTTTTAAGCAAGCTTCATTAAAGGAGAACAAAAGTTCTCAAACTCGGTTATAAAAGATCTGAGAAAAGGCTCGGAAAAAGGAAAATTACACACCAAATGAAATTTAAGAGATATAAAATAAAGGGTTTTTACAAAATTCGTAAAAATTACAATTGGTTTGTGTAATATTTCTAATAAAAGACCACCTCCAAAGCAAAGCTTTAATGTTCCAAACGATATTCGAAACGCTCCAATCTTCCTTTCTAAAAATAAATAAATACATATGGCCTATGAAAAGAACCACTAACTTTAACTCACTCCAATTAGTCTTCATTATACGTGCACAAACAAGTATAGCTAGTAAGATTTTCTCATTTTTAATCAAATAAATTAACAAAAATATAATGTCACACAGAAAACAAATTAAATAAGGTACATGTAATCTTTTCATAAATAACTATTTGGTTATTATAATAGTAATAATTATTGCTAATGTTACAATTTTCTTTAGAATTCTTACACATAAATTTAAAAAATAAATTTAAAAAATATTTTAAAAAACATTTATAATTTATTTAAAATATCAAGATGTTACCGCACCCTTTGTATTCTTTTATTTTGCGTGTTATTTATAAATAACATGTTTAGGGTTTAGGGTGTTACATCTGCAACATGCAAGTAATGTCTTCATGGCTTTGGTTTTTAAGGTCATTGTGGCTAATCTAGTGAATATTTCTTTCCTACTACTTTCAATCACTTTTATCATGAAGTTCACTTGTTGATGGATCTCTCACAACAAACTTGTATATTTTTCTAAGTTGATCATTCAAAGAAACAGGTTTATGATAATTTAGCACATGATCAAACAAAATATTAACAACACATCATTTTACACAAACGAATATTTCATATTAACTTCACATTGCTCAACATAAAAGGGTTTAGCTCATGGTGAGCTTAGTACATACATCAATACTGGATCTTAAGCTAAACATTCTTAAACACATAATGAAAACCTAATAGTAACTTATTTGTCTTCTTGCAATCTTTAATCATCAAGAGACGACCTCTGTCACACTTAATACTGGTAGCATATACTTGAGATAATGAGAAGAAGAAACTTTCCACCTTCTTCAGCTCACTTTCTTCACTTATATTCACTAAGTGTTTTGTTCTCTGAATTACTAAACCTCCTTGCATTTCCTCCAAGAGGTCCTTTTATAGTCACTTCCATATAGGATTTTGTGTTGTCTTGGATCATGGACTTGTGGATATTTGTGAATTTTAGGCCAAAGGAATCAACAGATTTCCCTCCAAATTTTCATTTTTGTACCAACGCAAAGTCATGTATTCAAGCGGTGATGTTTTGCATTCGTCCTTTGCAGAAGGCAAACAAGCTGGGCGCTGTTGTGGGTGTACTGTGGTGCAAAATTTTGTCCTCTAGAGTCTTGTTCTTATCTCTTTTCTATTTGATTCAAATGCACTCCATACTACAGAATGTATACTCTTTATGAATGTATACTCTTTATGACTTCCATTGTATCCACATTTATACTTTCATTTGGGGTTAAAGTGATGTTCAAGAACTATTATACCAAGCAATGTTTTAAAACCCGGATTGAACCTCTCGATTGAACCTTGAACCGTTGTCTAATCCGGTTCGGTTTAGACCAATAAATGGTTAGGTTTATAAAATTGGGATAAAATTACTTCAAGCGCAAAAAAACTGTAAAATCGGGACCGGTTTTGGTGAACCAGACGGTTCAAAAAATCAAAAATAATTTTTTTATGTTTTACTTCATTTTATTTCTTTGTTTGAATCTAAAAAATTAATTATAGCAAATACTTAAAATTGTATAGATGAAAAATAAAGAATAAAATTGAAAGACACGTGTAAATGTAAGTAGAAAGAGAAGAAATAATGTAATATTGGTTCTTAACTAATTTTATGATTTGTTATTGGGTCTTACACTACATTCTTCTTATTTTGTAAGCTTGTTTATTATTATCGTATTTATTTGAGAATTTTATTTTACAAATTATGATATAAATTAACTTATTAGGATATTTAATAATATATTTATTTATTTTTTAGTTTAAATTTAATATACGGTTCAACCACGATTGAACCGGTTGAACCGATTGAACCATGACCCGTATGTTTTAACGGTTCTTTCTCCGGTTCGATTTTTAAAACATTGGTACCAAGACTTATCAGGAGTTATCTCTACACAAGTAATAAATGCACAAAACTACTCACTCCGGTCTCGAATGTAAGCAACAACAAAAAAACAATGGTCTTAAATATAAGCAAAAAAACACATATAATGATTACATTTTATGTCATTTTTCCAAATATACCCTTACTTTTTTTCACATTCCTATGTTTTAATAATTTCCAAAGAAAAAAGTAAGGGTAAAATTAGAAAAAGTATAAGACAAAAATGCATTTAATTATTTTTCTTAAAGAGTGAGCTTTTTTGTAAAGTTGTTTATATATAAGACCGGAGGGAGTAACAATTAAGAGCACCTATTGTAGCCTTTATAATCTACACAAAAACAACAAAATGCATTAAATTAAACTAGTAATTAACTAAATTAAAAAGATAAATTCAAGTGTTAAGGTTTATAATAGCACACAAAATATGCGTTATCACATGACAACCCACAAGAGTTGAAAGAATACAAACCAATTTTTTGTTGGTGTAAGCCCTAGAGGTCAATACTTTTGATACTTGTATCAGATTATTTATTAACAATAAAAGGCATTTCTTTATTATGTTTATTTTTCCAAAATAATAAAGTTCCTAGAATAGATAGTCCATTTAATGAAATGTTAAGTGTGACTTAATCATGAGAATCATTAAACATAAGGACGTTATTCTTAAAGTATTCGTAGTCGAGCTTTATTGTGAAGTGGGATAACATTAAAGCATTGAGACAATTATGTAGATAGATTGATGATCACAACTCATGGATCATGGATAAGGAGTTATCGAGTCTTGACATATGTATGAATATTATGAGTAATATTTATACTGGATTGACCCGTTATGAGAGCACTATATAAAATGTTATTCAAAGTGTTATAAGTTATTCTCATGGTGATAATGGTGTATACCATCCTTCGACCTAAAACCACTATGGACCCTAGATGTAGAGTTGAGTACTTTATTGCTGATATAATGTTGTCCGTAACTGGATTACCATAAAAACAATTGATGGGTACTCCACAAAGCATGCTTAGGTATATTAGTGACCTAGATGGAATTTTCCCATCCTGCATAACAGGATAAATGTTTAAGGGTCCAATATTGAAACGGACAAGGGTGACACAACTTATGCCTTGTGTTCAATATAGACATAAGGGCAAAAGAGTAATTATACATAATAATATTATCACGAAAAGGTTTTGTCATATCACATGACATTTTCGTGACTTGGGTAAAAGTGATGTGTTACTAGATACCGCTCACTATTTATTATATTAAATGTAAGATTTAATATAATTGTAAACGTCGCGAGAACCTACAGGGTCACACACATAAGTACAAATTAATGAGACATAGAATAAATAAGGAATATTGTAAGATACGATGTACTTGAGAGAATTATGTAACACTGTAAAGTACGGTGTATTTAAGTGAAATTCGGAACATCATATGTTATAACAATAATAATAGTTAATATTATTGTTATTATAATAATAGTTATTAAATATAATAATAGTAAAATATGTTTATTATAATAATAGTTATATATATTATTATTATTATTATTATTATATGGTGCACTTGAGTTTGGCATTTTAGCTTGCAGTCCACACAAGTGGTTCTATAAATATAACCCATGTGCATAAGCGTTTTGATTTTGTTGAATTTTTTTTTGTGAAACCCTCGCCGTAATTTTCTCTTTTCTCTCTCACTCAAAGCCTTCATTCGTTGAAGCTAGCATAGAGGTTGAAGGCATTATGTTCGTGTGGACTAAGTAGAGGTGTTGTTCTTCATCAATGCTCGTGATCACTCTTTCGATTCTGCATCAGAGGTTTTAATCTCTAGAAGAGGTAACCGTTTTTATCATTGACCATGCTCATTCCTAAGGATCTCTAAAGAGAAAATTTGTGTTATCCGCTGCATTTATATCGCGATTTCCCTTCATTTTTTATGGGAAGCTTGTGCAAAATAATTACTAAGATACTAGCATCCAGGATCAAAAAGGTGATAGATTGCATTTGTACTAAGGAGGAAAATTCTTTATGGAGTAGTGTTGGTAAATGAAATCATTAATCTAGCCCAGGGGGATAAGAAACTATGTCTTATGTTGAAGGTAAACTTTTGGAAATCATATGACAATGTTAATTGGAATTACTTAAGATACATGTTAATAAGAATATGTTTTGGAGATTATGGATAGAGGCTTGTATATTTAACAGTAACATGCATGTATTAGTCAATGGAAGTCGAACTAAGGACTATAAAGTAAGTAAAGTTTAAGGTTGAGTAACCATCACCTTTCCTTTTATCAATTGTAGCATGAGGATTGACAAGTATAATGGACAAAACAATAAGCATATGAGAATTCAAGGGATTCAAAGTAAACAATCAAATGGAGTATCATATGTTTCAATTTTCAAATGACATTATAATAGTAGGAGAAGTCTCATGGTAGAACCTTTAGAGCATCAAGGAAATAATGAGAAGCTTTGAAATATTATATGGACTGAGTGTGGATTTCTACAAAAGCAAATTGTATAGTATAAATATCAGTGAACACTATATGTAGTATGTTTCTCATTTCTTAGCAAGTTGCATGACTCAATTCCTTTTAGGTTTCTTAGTATACCTATGGGATCAAGTCATAGAAGAACTTCCACATGGAGGCTAATTGTAGACAATCTGAGAAGGAGACTCTCAACATTGAAGAGGCTATTTTTGTCAATTGGTGTAAGGGTTGCATTATTGAATTATGTCATGAGAAACATTCATATTTACCTATTGTACTTCTTAAAAGCACCAAGGAATGCATTGCGGGAAATAACAAAAGTTTAGAGAGAATTCTTGTGAAATGGTTGTGTAGAAAATAAAGGGATTACTTGGGTGACCTGCAGTGATGTTTGCAAATCTATAAATAATGGTGGTCTAGGGATAAAAATGTAGAAGTGTTTACCAAATTCTTAATGTGAAAATGGAAATGGAGGCTACTAATAGGTAAAGAAACTACATGGAGTGGAATCTTGCAACATAGATATGAGAATTTGAAAGTGAAAATGCTTGATGTAGAAGAACAAAGGGAGGGCACAAAGGATTCACTATGGTGGAGGGACATCATATCAATTGGAAGGTGTTACATATCAGAGCAAGACTCCTTTTAATATTACGGAAATCAAATAAACACACGCTGAAGCTATCCTTTAAGCTTCCTGCACTAATCGATCACCTGCAAGTTACCCACGTTTCGAGGCAACATTTTCAAGCAGAAAGGATGAGTAAATCACAATCATTATAAAAGACATAAGAAGTAGATATAGCAGTTATAGCATAGGAAAGACCAACAAGAATAACATCATATAATACATCTAGAGCATAACAGTAAGCAATAGTTCTTCACGTCAAAACATCACAATTTAAGAATAAAATCAGACACATCACTTAATTCAATTATTGTACAATGCCACAAATAATGAAATACAACTTCGCTAGACTCATGCATGTGGTACCAAAAAATCATTGATGACTTAGTCATCAGCATCTCCAAAGATCATCACCAATAGGATCGATTCCCACTTTGAATCGGAGCACGTCACGACTTGCACTTAATCCACACTATGGGATTAAGGTCATCACTAGACCAAAACGTCCTACAAAAATTCATTGGATTCATTATCATGCAAAACATCACTGGACTATCGTCCTACAAAATGCTATGAATGCATAATGCGTACAACACATAAAACTACGACCTCTGCTAGTCAAAACGCATCGTCATTCATCATATTCATTATACATTATCGCATGCATCATATTACACACATCATCACAACAACAACATCATATCATCATAGGGAAAATACACATCAAGTTATAACAAAGCATGGTTACTTCAATTCATAACAAAGAACATACTTACTATGTTATCCCTATGTAGTTCATCATTTCATCTTAGCGCAATCTCTAGAAACTACATCCTATTATTCATTTTATACTACTGGGGTATATTTCTTTGTGTTAGCTTTCTAACGCTTCGAACAACGCGTCAAAGGGAGTCCAGAAAATCAAGTTACCGCCTTTAAAAAAATTCTGATTCTGGCTCTATTCTCCTGGTGAATGGGATGGTTCGTCCAGCGTATCAAGTCAGTAGCCTCTTCCTCCACTCGCCTTCTCTTTCGCGCGGCACGTCTTGGGCAAGCTTGTTAACTCTACGAGCGGGACGATTCACGCAGCGAATCTGTGCAATTTCCTACACAAAATCAGACCCTATTCTACTTAAATCCATCACAGAACCGACCCCAAATCATCATAATTTCATAGGTTTTCATCACATAACACCAACACCTAATGTTAAACTTCATATGCACCCAAGAGGTCACAAACTACAATTACATTTTCATCTATTTCACCAAAACACCATAGTGTCATCATCAAAACAAAACCCCAACAAAACCTACAACTATCTAAGTCCTAAATCAATTATAATCACAATGATAAACTCCCCTTATCTAAGATTATTGCTAGCTTTCGATTCTTCTTCGCGTTCTACAAATTCCTCTTTGAGTTCTTCTCTGTGCCCTAGCTTTTCTTCACAGGGTTCTTCCAAAAATCTCACGATTGCACCGAATGAACTCTAACATACACTTTTCTTTTTTTAACCCTTGGACCCCTAATATGGCTTTCCTATTTTTGTCCTCACTTAACCCCTTGAATTGATTATCTTTCCCTTATCATATCTAACACCAATATTATTCTATTTTACTAATTAAAATAATCCCAACTAATTATTCTAAAATGCTCTTGATTCTCAATAATCCTCATAACACACATGAACATCTCATAAATCACCAAAACATCACATATCATCATCAAAACATCAAATACTTTATAAGGACTCACATATTCACGCTAACTAATTAAATAATTAATCTAGATTTTTGGGGTGTTACAACTCTCCCCCACTTGAAAAAAAATTGCCCTCGAAAATTACCTAACGGAAACAAAAACGGATAAGACTCTCTCATCTGATCCTCGTGTTCCCAAGTCAAGCTTTCACCAGCTGGTCCACCCCACAATACCTTCACTAAGGTAATGTCCTTACCTCGCAATCGTTTCATTTCCCGACCTTTTATCCGCATGGGTAGTGCTTCAACAGTCAAGTTATCTCTCACTTGTAAATCATCCATTTGAATCACATGCAAAGGATCTAGAATGTATCTTCTCAATTGAGACACATGAAACACATCATGAAGATTCGCAAGTGACGATGGTAAAGCAATCTTATACGTCACCTCACCGATCTTCTCTAAAATCTGATACGGATCAATAAAATACGGTGTAAGCTTCTTCGACTTCAAAGCTCTACCGACACCAATTATCGGAGTAACTCTCAGAAACACATGGTCGTCCACTTGAAACTCATTTGCTTTTATTCTCTTATCATAATAATTTTTTTGACGACTCTGAAAAGCTTTAATCCTCTCTTAAATCATCTTAATCTTATCAGTCGTTTCTCGCACAAATACTTCGTTTATTCTAACAAGAGACTTTTTATAAATACGTCTCCACTATTTAATGGTCAAAGTTTTGACCTATTGAAAACTAGAACGGAATTTTTTATTGAAACTAAGAATTTTTAAATGTGGGATTTTGTAACCAATGACATGTCTCTTATGCTGCATATTCTCTATTTAATTTGTAAAATTAATTTAAATATTTTTATAAATCATAATTTTTATATTTGTACATCATTTCAATCTACACAATTCATCCCCTCCCTCACCCCTACCTCTTTTATTTATAGTTACTTGTCCAACAATAAATATGCTCAATACTAAAAGTTTTAAACAAAATAAAAGGAGGTAATTGGATTATTCCACAATTCATCTCAAATCGTTTCTCAAAAACTGTCTATCCCATTTAGAAAACAAATTATTAATCAGGCGGTTACTGGACAAGATAAGTTGGGTGCACTTAAGTAATGGATAGTTAATTACTAAGAAGGTAAAAACTTACCTAACATGGGAGATTCAAATTCTAAATTGGACCCAATTTTTTTTGCAGAATTTCTTCTCAGCTTCTTCTTCTTTCACAATCTAAAGACTCATCCATAACAAAAGAGAATACCAAGAATAATAACGAGATCTTGATTTTTTTTCTACATTCCTTAGGTAGTATTTTTTTTCTTTTTACTTTTTTCTTTTGTTTGGTTGTAATATGTAATTATTCTATTTTCTTTATAATGTAGTTTTGGTTTTAAAAATATATATATTGTGTGATTAAAAAACCGGTTGTACAAAGAACCTTATCTCATTCTTCCCATCCTATATAATATGGTAACTAGATGGGTTGTAAGCAAAGAGCAATAAGTCCTTTTGGGAGTTTTGTATCTATCTTCATTGATTTCTCGTATTTCAGAAAGGTAAGTTTACGTTTAAATTTTTGTGAAAAGTCTTACTCTCATCGTCATATTCATATTCAATATCATGCATTACCTACTAATTACTGCAATCCATGAAAATGTCTTGTCCCCTTATTTCTAACACATTTTTTGCTTGCCTTTGTGTATCTCAGAGATGGATTATGTGAGTACTAGTGCACTGCTCTTTTCGTTGACATGCATTGTCACATACTTTCTTGGTTCACTTCATGCAAGAAGCAAAAATTCAAACTACAAGCTTCCACCTGGACCTTCCTTTTTCACTATCATATCAAATGTTGTTGGATTGTACAACAAACCACAACAAACACTTGCAAAATTTGCTAAGTTTTATGGTCCTGTTATGCGTATAAACCTATGGACTGAAACCACTATAATAATCTCCTCATCTGATATGGCCAAAGAAATTCTCCATACTCATGATTCTTTGTTCACTGATAGATCTGTTCCTCATAACACTACAATTTACAACCACGAAAATCTTAGCCTAGTTTTCCTCCCATTTTCACCTCTTTGGCAACACCTTAGGAAAGTATGTCATAATAATCTATTCTCTACCAAAACTCTTAACGCAAGTCAAGAACTAAGACGTGTGAAACTCAAAGATCTCATCAATGATATGCATAAAAGCAGCTTAACTGGTGAAGCTGTTGATATTGGAAGAGCTGCTTTCAAAGCTTGCATTAATTTTTTGTCATACTCTTTTGTGTCACAAGATTTTGTTGAGTCTTTGGATGATGAGCATAAGGATATAGTTTCCACTCTCCTGAAAGCTATTGGAACACCAAACATCTCTGATCATTTCCCTGTGTTGAAGATTCTTGACCCACAGGGCATTAAAAGACTCACTTATAATTATGTTTCAAAGGTCTTTTTTGCCTTAGATATCATAATTGACAAGCGAATGAAGTTAAGAGAAAGTGAACATTATGTCTCAAACAATGACATGTTAGACGCCTTGTTGGACATTTCCAAAGAAGATACTCAGAAAATGGACAAAAAGCAGATTAAACATCTATTACTAGTATGTATTTTCATTTCTCTTTCACCCTTTTATCTTCTACTTTTATATAATCATGCACTAGTGATTTATATGATTGTCTTAAATTTTTGGAGGACCTGTGCAAGTTAGACACAGTTTAACCGTGGCAAATTTTGGACAATGTCGTGCACACTCTTAAAAACGGCTGTGACGATTTACTTAACATGTGACTGTTGTACTTTTACCAGGATTTGCTTGTGGCAGGAACAGATACAACAGCATATGGATTAGAAAGAGCACTATGTGAACTAGTACACAATCCAGAGATTATGTCAAAAGCCAAAAAGGAACTTGAGGAGAATATTGGAATAGGAAATCCAGTTGATGAATCAGACATGGATAGGCTTCCGTACTTACAAGCAGTGGTAAAAGAGAGTTTACGTTTACACCCTCCAGCTCCAATGTTGCTCCCTCGAAAAGCAAGGGTAGATGTGGAAATATCAGGATACACAATTCCAAAGGGTGCTCAAGTCTTGATAAATGAATGGGCTATTGGTAGAACAGACATATGGGAAGATGCTCATTTGTTTTCACCAGAGAGGTTTATAGGATCAGAAATAGATGTGAAAGGACAACACTTTAAGCTTACACCATTTGGTAGTGGAAGACGCATATGTCCAGGATCACCATTGGCAGTGAGGATGTTGCATTTGATGTTGGGATCATTGATCAACTCATTTGACTGGAAACTTGAAAACAATATGGAGTTTAAGGACATGGACTTGGACAAATCTCTAAGAGCTATTCCAGTTGCACTAAACAAAGTGTATTAAGTATTTGAGGAAAGTAATCTCATTGTGTAACACCTCTAATTTAAGGGGTGCATTTATCTTTCTTTATTTTTCTCTAAATAATTCAGTTTGTTGTTTGTGTCGGCTTAAGTGCCTCTCCAGAGTTTGAAGCCTTTGTATGGGGATGTAAAATGGGTGGCTTAAAAACTGAAAATTTTATTGTTTGTCTGTATTTTTTTGGTTAAGGTGTTTTCGTTGTTTCAATATTTAGCTACACTATTATAAATAAATGTTTTTATTTCGGTTGAAAAAGATATTTTATTTTGGTTTGATAGGCAAAGTAAAGATAAGTGTTATGAAATATGTGCCAATTATTTTCGTTAAATCATCAGTGGAAGAGAAAAATGGAACTGGTTATGTGTTTGATTTCCAACAATAATATTTTTGAAATTTTAAAAACAAAAAAGCGCGCAATGTTTTCATTCGTTTGGAATTAATAACGTGATGAAATATCTTATTTACATAATTTTTGTTTTAACATATTTTTTCCTTTCACTATTCAAAATATCAAATTTGTTGATAAATTCTAAATCTTTCACCTTATCATCATCATTATCAACAACAACAATAACAACAACAAGACAAAATCAATAAAATCATAAAATATTAAATCTCAACAACAACAACAAAAACAATAGAATTTTTAATGATGAGAGTTCATCCGAGATAATTAAAATGAAGTTATACATGCCTAAATTTAATTTAATAGCTTGGACTGCATACGACATTAGTAAAATTTCCTCTTATATAAAATCAAAAAATAATCCTAGTACAATGTAAAATAGTGGGATTATGGTTGAGGTTTAATCCATGTACTTCTCTATTTTCAAAGATAAGAATTTTATAATGGCATCTAGATTGTACTTTGGGGTCACTGAGGAGATTTGGGAGATTGATTATATTGTATTCAAAGTGTCTTTATTTAAACAGCAATGCTATTCTTACACCCCAAGTATTTACACCGTATGTACGGACGGTACTATTCACCGTCCGTACATGAACAGTGCAATATTATATTAATATTTTTTTTAAATATTTTTTTTATGTTTTTAAAAAAAAATATTTGACAATACCTGCAGATTTACTTCCGGATTTACCTGCATTTGACATTACCTGTGGATTTACCTAAATTCGTAGGTAAATTAGCAAGTAAATCCGCAGGTATTGTCAAATTCGGAGGTAAATCTGCAAGTAAATCCGCAAGTAAATCCGCAGGTATTGTCAAATCCGTAGGTAAATTCGCAGGTATTGTCAAATATTTTTTAAAAAAACATAAAAAAAATGTTTTTAAAAAAAATTAAAAAAAAAGGTAAAAATAAATATATATATATATATATATATATATATATATATATATATATATATATATATATATATATATTAATATAATATTGCACTGTTCATGTACGGACGGTGAATAGTATCGTCCGTACATGAACAGTGTCGTCCGTACATACGGTGTAGGTGTACACTTTGGTGTACAAATAGCATTTTTCTTATTTAAATGCAAGTAGATTGAAAGTAATTGTTGTACAAACTGATGAGTTAGAATTCACACGGATTGACCTTCCACTATGCCAAATTTGTCTTTTAGCAGCACCCCTACTAAAGCGCTTTTAGGAGAAAGCGCTGGCATAGGTTTCGCTAAAAACAAAATAAAAAAACACGCAAAAAAAGCGCTCTTAAAGGGGGGGTACGAAAGCGCTTTCAAAAAGCGCTCTTATAGGGGGGGTACGAAAGCGCTTTCAAAAAGCGCTCTTATAGGTGGCTTATGAAAGCGCTTTCAGAAGCGCTCTTAAAGGGGGGGTACGAAAGCGCTTTTACCCTAAAAAGCGCTGGTAAAGGCAGGGCTACCAGAGCGCTTTCTAAAAGCGCTTTCATATATGTTTCGTTAATTAAAATTTTTAAAATCAAAATAATAGCTGTTTCATAATCCCTAATTCTTCTTTCACTGCCATCGTTGCCCAGAACGAAGAAACGAAGAACCATCGCTGCCATCTACGAAGAACTCCATAAAAACTCCATAAAAACTCCTCAAAACCGTATCTCATCCTCAAAACCGCCCAGAAAAACAAATACGAAGAGAAGACGAAGCTAGAACGAAGAACAAACCCTGCCCAGAAAACGAATTCGAAGCTAGACTAAGAACAAACCCTGCCCAGAAAACGAATACGAAGAGAAGACGAAGGTACACGATTTATAGTTCTGTTTTTGACATTTGAAAGATTAGTGTTTATAGGTGTTTTATTTAGAAAACTAGATTGCTTCTGGCTTCTGTTTTTATAGAAATCTATATTAGGGGTTTAAAAAATAGTGATGAGTAATAGGTATTTTCTGATGATGTGTTCGTTTGATTTTGAATCCAACTCTGAATTCTGGAAAATTTCTCTTCCTCTTTTCTTTTGTTTTTGTTATTTAGTGATGATGTGAGTTCTAGTTTTGTGATGCATTTGTGTAGTTTATGTCAATGGTGATGAAAGTTAAAGGTTATTATAGTAATGGTGAAATTATAGTAAGGCAATTTCATGGGTTTATGGATGGTTATTTGGTTGTGGTACATGAGTGAAGTTAGAATTTTTTGAATTTGGTTATGGGTAATTGCAAGCTGGTTTGATAATTTCTACTTATGTGTATATAGGGAGCGTATCCGGTTTGATAATTTCTACTTAAGTGTTATTTTTGGCTTCTGGCTTCTGGCTTCTGGCTTCTGTTTGATTCAATATTTTGGTTGTTTAATGAAACCATACATAATTTTATATAATAAGGCTTTTGTATGACGATATTATTCTTAATCTAAGTGTTATTTTTATGTTGAAACAACAAAGAGTTTTTTTGTGGGTTTATTATTATTCTTGTTAGTTTTGGAGGTGTTATTCTTAATCTATTCTATAAATTGTATATACTGTTTGAGATTGCTTTTGCCTTGGATTCTAATATAGCTTGGCTTCTGTTTTAACAGTGGCATAAGGGTTGGGTGTGGTGGTTTTCAAATTTTAATTTGTATTTGTACATCTTTTTCCGATTTTTTTTTGGTGTTCCATGAAAGTTTTGTTTGATTTTATTATGAATATTCTGTCAAAATCATTGGTTCAGTTACTTTTACAGTTACTTTGAAGTCTCTGGTTTCTACTTCTAAAATCATTGTAGTTTGTGCTACAGTTTGCATATAGTTCCTTCACTTTTATGATATTTGTATTTAACTGCATCGTGTGTGTGTGTGTGTGTTTAATTTTACAGTTACTTTGAAGTCTCTGGTTTCTACTTGTACAACGCCGATTCAAACCTACCCATCTCCCACATCAAGTCTAACTCAGGTTACTATCCCTTTCTTCTTGCTTATAGTTTGTTATTTTCTGCTTATAGTTTATTGTTTATGGTTCTATTTAATATCAATTTAGTGTCTCACTACGCCAAATTTAAGCTGTAGCAGCGCAACTACTAAAGCGCTTTTAGCAAAAGCGCTCTCGCAGGGCTCGCTAAAAACAAAATTAATAAACAAGGGAAAATGATGCAAAAAAAGCGCTCTGGTAGGGGGGTTATGAGAGCGCTTTCAAAAAGCGCTCTGGTAGGGGGGGTATGAGAGCGCTTTTAAAAAGCGCTCTGGTAGGGGGTTATGAAAGCGCTTTTAAAAGCGCTCTTATAGGGTGGGTGCTACGAAAGCGCTTTTGGGATAAAAGCGCTCTGGTAGGGGGTGTTATTAAAGCGCTTTTGAAAAGCGCTCTGGTAGCCCATTTAAAAAATTATATATTTTACAAACACACGCGTTTTGTTTCAAATTCAAAACACACGAACCTTCTTCTTCCTTTCGTTGCTCCGCCGTCCTCACTCCCTCTCCAGCCTTCAACCGACTCCGCCGCCGCCTTCCTCACTCCATCGCCACCCTTCAACCGTCTCTTCTCTGTTCAGGTTAGGGTTTTGTGCCGGAAATTTTCCTTTTTTCATTGTTTGCTTTCAAAAATTCAAAATTTTATTTAGGGTTATAGTTAATATTATTGGGGCTTTTTTAATTTATCAATGATTTAGGTTTTATCAGTGTGATTTAGAGTATTGAAGACAAAGTTTGTTAGGTTTTTATCAGTGATTTAGAGTATTGAAGACATGTATCAAGTAAGTAGAAGATGTTATTGATAATGAGACCTACAAGGGATATCTGTTTCATCAACTTTTACATGATTCAAGATTTTCTATATGTAGTTAGTAATAATCACGTTTTTCTATTGTAGGTTGAGCTTCAAACAGTGGATGGACTGGTAAAGGATAGAACACAATGTGCCCCTGCCGATTATGTTCCACAGAATATGAATCAAGTAATTGTACCCCGAAGTCTTCTGTGGCAGGATCCTTCGGGGTACAGTTATTTGATTCATATTCTGTGACACAATACAACTTGGATAGAAATGAGGAGATGCAGGTTAAGTCCAACAAAACCTTCAAATTTCTAGTCCAACAACCCCTTCTCATTATTGCAACATTTATTGATTGAGTAAACATACACCCCTAGCTTACACCAACACCGTAATTTTCTACATACAAGGTATACAATTCATTTTTTATTAATTTATTCAATCTTAATTTCTATGCACAAGTATCTATCTGTGTTAAAATATACGGTGTAATATACAAGTGTAGGAAAATAAGTGTAGATATAGCATAGCTCAAAGATGAAGGAAAACGCTGAAGGGTAAGTAGTAGTAACTAGTTGTCATGTATTATTTGTCATAGAAATTAATATTCAACTTTTATTTGTGTCTAATTTTTCCTGTCAATTGGTTGTGAACTTTACATTAATTGTTGTTGCAGAGAAACTTCTTATATTGCTAAGAGATAGTAGAAAGCTCACAAGGATACTGGGCTCTTTTGATCAATTTGGTAACAACTTCTCAAATTCTGTAATTGTTTGACATGCTGTTGGTTGAGTTTCTAATAGTGTTCCTATCAATAACATGTAGCTAATGTTGTTCTTGAGGGTGTCTGTGACAGGATTATTGTTAGTGATCTATATTGCTTTATCCCTCTGGGCTATATGACGTGGCTGTGTTAAATTTAAGGTAAACTTTATGTACAAAATTTGTTGAACTAATTTACAATAAATGATATTCCATTCCATGTATTCAAGTTAGATATATAAAGTCCTAAATATTAATAAATTAATTTGTATTTATTGATATATTTAATTTGATTATTCTTTTTACACGACATATATATATATATATATATATATATATATATATATATATATATATATATATATATATATACTCGTTCTACTCTTTACCTTCTTATTTTAGAGCCTTAATAATAATAATCTTATTTTGATTATATTATTTTTATTTTGCAGATTGTGAAGATTTTCAGTCATTTGAAGATGTTCAGACTTTGCAGGACTAGGACCGATTTAGTTGATTTAGTTGTTTAGGGATGATTTTCTTATTGTTATAATGTCATGTGAATTGGTTTAGTTGTTTTCATGTTAGAAATATGTGAATCGGTGTATATATATTTTGGATTAATTACAATGGTATAATTATAATGCATGTTTAGTATATAATCGAAATCGCTTCTTTGTTGAAATAATGAGATTACTGAAATAATGGGATTACGATTGTAAATTATAGGTTTATGGGATGACAATGGTAAATTACAGGTTCATGAAAGAATGCTGCCATAAATGCAGGTTTAGAAATTATAAAAATAATAGGTTTATAAAAAAAAGCATAAAAAATAAAATAAAAAACGCAACCTACGAAAGCGCTTTTGGAAAAGCGCTCTTATAGGGGGGGCTATCAGAGCGCTTTTTCCAGAAAAAGCGCTCTAATAGGGGGAATACCAAAGCGCTTTTTCCAGAAAAGCGCTCTTATAGGGGGGGTCTACCAGAGCGCTTTTAGAAGCGCTTTTGTTACCTACGCCAGCGTTGGCTTTCACAGCGCTTTAAAGCGCTTTTAAAGCCCAAAATAAGCGCTTTCGTAGGCCTTCCGTGTTGTAGTGTCTCTCAACCAATTTTTTGGTTTGTGGACTTATATTACCTTGAAATAAGGTAATGTCTTCTTTAAGAAATCGGGTATTCTGATTAGGTATTCTATTATTCACACTTTATAAGATCTCATTAGGTATTCTGATCAAGACATAATGATGATAGCTATTTATTATCTTGACAGAATTCCTTAGTACCTGATAGAGAAACCAAGAAGCATTTGTTTAGCTTAATTAAGACATGGATAAGACATGGATGAATTCAAACCGATTGTCGAAAGAGTACGAGAAAGGGGTATGGGAATTCGTTGAGTTTGCGGTTGCGCACTCCGAAGACCCGATTCGAATGTCGTGTCCTTGCTTGGGTTGCTGTTATGGGGGTAAGGTTGACGGGAATTGTTGGCATCCCATTTACTACGGTTTGGAATTGATAGAAGTTATACATGTTGGACAATGCATGGTGAGAAAAGTAACGGGAATGCTGAGTCGAGGTGTAATTGGAAGTATGCTTCAAACGACGATTGCACAGACACATACGATTGCGATCGAGTCGAAGAGATTGCAGAAGCGCTTGAAGAAGATCTTGAGGATTGTCCCAAAATGTTTGAGAGGTTGGTAAGCGATACAGAGAAACCGTTGTATGATGGTTGTTCAAAATTCACAAGATTGTCTGCGGTGTTAAAGTTGTACAACTTAAAGGCGGACAATGGATGGTCGGATAAAAGTTTCACAGAGTTATTAGCCCTTATGAAAGATATGCTACCAAAGGATAATGTTCTTCCCAATCGAACGTATGAAGCCAAAAAGATGTTGTCCTCTATTGGCATGAGCTATGATAAGATACATGCATGTCCAAACGATTGCATTTTGTTTCGAAACGAGTATGCAGCGTTGAATGAGTGTCCTAAATGCGGTGCCCCTCGATATAAGAAAAAGTTGTCTCCTGCCAAAGTCTTATGGTATTTTCCTATAATTCCGAAATTTAGACGCATGTATCGTAGTGAGACCGATTCAAGACACTTGACTTGGCATGCAGATGAAAGAATTATTGATGGAAAGTTGCGACATCCGGCAGACTCACCACAATGGATGAAAGTTGATACTGATTATCCTGAATTTGGAAAAGAAGCAAGAAACCTTCGCTTGTCATTGTCTACTGATGGAATGAACCCGCATGGTATTCAAAGTATCTCGCATAGCACATGGCCTGTGATTCTTATGATTTATAACCTACCACCGTGGCTATGTATGAAGCGTAAGTACATGATGTTATCTATGCTAATTTATGGGCCTAAACAACCAGGGAATGACATAGACGTATACTTGGCACCCTTAATCGAAGATTTAAAGTTTTTGTGGGAGAACAGTGTGGAGGTTTACGATGGGTATAGGAAGGAAAGTTTCAACTTGAGGGCGATGTTGTTTGGAACAATTAATGATTTTCCAGCATACGGAAATCTATCTGGGTACAGCAATAAAGGTCAAAAGGCGTGTCCTGTTTGTGAAGATGAAACCGATACGACACGATTGGAGCTTTGTCAGAAGAATGTATTTCTCGGCCATCGTAGATTCTTAAATTCTAATCATCACTACCGTGGGTGGAGAAAAGCATTCAATGGAAAGGCCGAACATCGTACAACCCCGCCTTTTTTGTCAGGTGATCAAATTTTTGAAAAGGTGAAAGATATGAGCACTCAGTTTGGCAAGCCTTTTGCACATTCACTTGTCAAGGGTGGGTGGAAGAAGAAGTCAATTTTTTTTTAACTTCCATATTGGAAGTCGTTGTACGTAAGACATTTCCTGGATGTTATGCATATTGAAAAAAATGTATTTGACAGCGTCATAGGTACGTTACTCAATATACAAGGAAAGTCTAAGGATGGCCTTAACATAAGGAAGGACATGGTAAACATGGGAATGAGAACTGAATTGGGACCCGTGACGAAAGGAAGACGAACATATCTGCCACCTGCTGTTTACACTCTATATAGAAAGGAGAAGAAAACATTGTTTAAGTTCCTCAGTGAAGTTAAAGTTCCAGAAGGCTACTCTTCAGATATTAGAAGACTTGTGTCCATGAAAGACCTCAAGTTAAAGAGTTTGAAGACGCGTGATTGCCATGTTATAATGGAACATTTTTTACCAATAGGTATACGTTCTATTCTGCCAGAAAAAGTAAGAAGCGCAATAACTAAGCTGTGTTTCTTATTCAGGTCAATTTGCAGTAAGGTGGTCGATCTCGCAATCTTACCAACATTGCAAAAAGAGATAGTTGTTACTTTATGTGATCTTGAAATGTATTTTCCTCCCTCGTTTTTTGACATAATGGTTCATCTAGTCGTTCATCTTGTGAAAGAGACACAATTGTGCGGACCAGCTTATATGAGATGGATGTACCCTGCTGAACGTTATATGAAAATATTAAAAGGGTACGTGAAAAACAGAAGTCGACCGGAGGGTTGTATTGCCGAACGATACGTTGTTGAAGAAGCGGTTGAGTTTTGTACTGAATATCTGTCAAATGTTCAATCAATTGGACTCCCCAAATCTCATATTGTCGGAAAAAAAGAAGGAAAAAGGCTAATTGGAAATAAAGTTGTGACAGTATCAATGGTCGAACGGGATCAAGCGCACTTGTATGTTCGGCACAATGAGATTGAGGTTGAGCCGTATGTTAAAATGCACAAGGTTGTTCTCCGAGATTTAAATCCAAATAGAAATGAGAACTGGATAGTACGAGAGCACAATCGAAGTTTCATACCGTGGTTTAGGGATCATATTTATTCAAAGTATCGTTCAGATCCTGCTTCAGTAACAGAAAGGATGAGATGTTTAGCCTATGGTCCAAGTGTAATTGTGTTTTCTTATAGCGCATACGCAATTAATGGATACACATTTTATACCAAAGAACAGGATGATAAAAGTACTATGCAAAATAGTGGTGTTACCTTGGTAGCTGAAGCAATGCACATATCAAGTGCGAATGACTTAAATCCGAAATTTGCAAATTTGTCATATTTTGGGGTTATTGAGCGCATTTTGGTGTTTGATTACGCGAAGTTTCAGATTCCTGTATTTGGTTGCAAGTGGGTTAAAAATAATAGTGGCATACGAATGGATAAGTCAGGATTTTTTCAAGTGGATCTCAATAGGGTAGGGTACAAAGATGAGCCTTTAATTCTAGCCTCTCAAGCTAACAAGTGTTCTATGTCAATGATCCGACAAGTATGAAATGGTCTATAGTGCTTTTATCTAACAAAATAGTTGATGAAAACATTGAAGATCAAGGTGATATTGGTGTTGGCATTGAATCTTATACAAGAAACGATCAAAGTGAGAATGAATCTTGTACTAGAAATGATCATAATGAGGGTATTTGGATCAATCCAACCGTCCGCGTTGTTAAGAGACGCGTAGAACACAATCCTACCAAGAAAAGAAAGAGACGTTAGTGATAAAGGTAATAGTATACATATTCCGACTAATTTGCTTTATTCAATTTGTACCGATTGTTTTATTCAATAGTATAGTACTTATTCAATTTTGGTGCATATTCTCGTTTTGTATATAACTTTTGAACCATGTATCCGTTTGTCGACTTCTTTACATGTAACTATACTATTTTGACGATTCCGGAGCTGCTCGTGCACTTATCTTTACATTTCGGGACTGTTTTTTTATCGGTTTTGCTTCTTCCCGTAATCAAAAGTCAGGCCTAGGGTCTGAATTTCGGAAAACCGACTTTATTTTTGAGTCCGTGGGGAAGTTTTACCATAGCCATGTAAATTTCGTTCAATTCCGACAACTTTCTTTTTTGACGCTTATTTTGATTTGTACCGATTTCGTTTCTGATTTACTTGTACATGCATGGTTTGACTTCCATTTGACTTGTATAGATTGTTAGCTTATTAATAGTGTACTAATGTGCTTTAGCTTGTTTGATACAGGTTCAATGGCTCCGGATAGAGATGCTCCACTTGAAAACTCACAAGAAAACTCACAAGAAAGAGATGCTCAAGAAAGAGATGCTCCGGATACAAATGCTCCACCTGATACTGAAGCAAAAGAAGTTGCACGAGGCATCACCATTATGAAGGGAATCATTCGACATAGAGACCAAGGATTAGTATACCATTTGGAATGGAATTCTGAAAACCAACCAATTGGTCCTAATTCTGCAAAGTTGACAAGCTATATTGGTACACTTGTTCGTATGCATATTCCAGTCTCCGTAGCTAAATGGAATCTGAAAAGCGAAGAGTTGGATGCGAAAAAAAAAGCGATTTGGGACGAGCTTCTAGTATATATCATATATGGTTGTTGTTATTATCTTGACGATAAATTGTTTAAATTACTTATACTAACACACTATGCGTATGTTTTTTTGCAGAGGACTTTTGACATACCAGATGAGCGTAGACGCTACATACTTAGTTTGGCCGGAAAAAGATATAGAGGGTGGAAAGCTTTTTTGACAAACACCTATCTTAAGGATAAAGATGGAAACTTTCTTGAAGAGGCACCGGGACAGCCAAAAAAGTATGAGATCTTCATTGATGAAAAAGATTGGGTTGAGTTTGTAAATCAAAGAGATGAAGATTTTCGAAAAATGAGTGTCACAAATAGTGCGAGAGCATCAAAACCCTCGTATCCATACAAAAAAGGGCGTTTGGGATATGCACGCTTAGAGGATAAAATTGTAAGTAAATAGAAATGTGTTTTAATTAATTGTCTAAATGTGTTTTATTTGACGATTTTATCATTTGTGTCAATGCATAGTTAGAGGAGACTAAAAGTGAGGAAACTTCACTTCCTGTACATGTGTTGTGGAAGGAAGCTCGTGTGGGCAAGAATCAAGCTGTCGATCCCGATGTTCAGAGAGTTTATATTGAATGTGTAAGTATAATATTGTGTCTTTAATTAAATCAAATGTTTTTTAATATATAAATGATTTTTTATCTCCACTAATAATTATTGAAATGTGAATGAATTACAGGAGACCTTGTCGCAATCGGTGTCCACCGGTGAGGACCAGGATGATAGGAGCGTACTTAGTAGAGCACTAGATGCTCCTGAGTATCCCGGTCGGGTGAGGGGTAAGGGTCATGGTGTGACTCCAACCTCTTTTTACAAGCATCCTAGGAGAAGAAATCCTACCAATCAAGAAGTGTTGCAAAAATTGCAGGAATTGCAAGCACAAGTCTCTGAATTTCAAAGAGATAAAGATATGTATATGAGAGAAAAGTGCAATACTGCATCGGTGAAAGAAACTAGTGATAAAGCTAGTTTCAACTGTCAAAGAAAACTTCCCGAGGTAATTATAAATTTCTTTTCCTTACAAATTTTTCTATTTTATTAACGATAATGACTTTATATTTACTATTGGTTTAGGGCATTTCTTCTTGCCAACTATACTTATCGTCACCGTATTATCGCCTAGTTGGCAAGGGAAAAGTGCACACCTGAAAGTATCAGTTGATGTTGTATTAGATCATGATGCGGTGCTACCGGTACCTGACATGGTCTCAGAGACAACATTGATGCGAGATGCAATAGGGTCATTTGTTGCATGGCCCTCGGAGCTCATTATCATTGGCGATGAGGTATATTCAAAACCATTATGAATCATTTAGTTTTCGAATGTCAATTCTGCATCGTTACGTTAATTATTTTTTACATTTTAATTTTAGACTGCTCCTACAAAACCCGCAATTAAGGGCAAAGGGATTTTACAGGAGGAAGAGTCTGTTGCATCACTAAAAGAGGTACATTTAAGGTGTTAATATATAATTTGAATCTAAAACTGCATGATTTTATATTTTATCGATCGTTATATGATTTTTAGGCATCTGCTCGGGGGTCACAACAAGTGACACAGGACGTTCGTAGCGTACCACCTAAGGGTCCTCCGAAGCAAGCGGCAAAAAAAGGTGGTGCTTTTGTGCCTCGATACCGGACGACGCTCGGAACACTTGTTGATATGTCCGATTTGAAGGAAGGTGCTCTCCGTCAAATCAATATGGAGGAAGGTATCTTTGGTGTTGAATTCATGTCACATATTGCAATAGATGACTTGGAAGAGATTTTTACGCAAGAACAACTAGGCGTCGCTAATATGCACTCGTACATCCGGTAATATTCACTCATCCGATATATTATTTAATTAGTCGAACAATTTATTTACACATTATGTTTATTATGTTTTTCACTTATCCGGTAATATACACTAATATGCACTCATACATCCGGTTATTCACTCATCCGCTAATATGTTTATAATGTTTTTATTTAAGGTTGTTGCATGACAGAGTGTTGCGCGGGACTGCATTGTCAAACAGATTCCGTTTCGTGTCTTCCGCCCATTGCAGCGGAATGACAATTGCTTCGGAACCGGAATCAGTTAGACAGCGCTTAGTCGATAGATTCATGTCATCCGGCAATACAGAAAGTCTGATTCTTTGGGCGTATAATACCCGACCAGTAGGGTTAGTTTCTCATTCTTGGTTCATTTAATCTTTGTTTCTTTTGCGTAGCAAAATTTTCATATAACCTATTGTTTTAATTTATAGAGCACACTGGTTGTTGCTTGCTATCAACCCGATAAGAGAAGTTGTATATTTTCTGAATTCGGTAGATGGTGAGTGGAGCAATTATCCGGCTATGAAGGAAATTATTGATTTGTAAGTGGGATCGTTCTAAATATTCTTGTATATTTATATATTTAATTATTTGTGAGATTGATCTAAATATATGCTTTTATATTTTTGTTAGATCAATACAAGTGTTCCGAAGTCAACGAGACGCACAGGTATCCCGGACTAAATCAAACAACATTACTTGGATCAAAGTGCAGGTACATTATTTTTCACAATTTTGCTTATAATATTTATGCTACTTGATAAAACAAGACAACTATAAAATCTTATTTGTTTTCTATGTAGTGTCCGATACAGCGGAACAGTTCAGACTGCGGATACTTTGTTTTGAGGTTTATGAAAGAAATCCTTCAAATGAATCAATTAGAGATTCCAATCACGGTATGGATTTATAACTTAATTAGATAACTTCTTATAATTTATTAAATTTAACTAAATCATTCATATTATGTTTTTATTCTGTAGTACTTTGACGAATTTTGTGCTGCTTCTTACACGAGACTTAAGTTGGAAGAAATCAAAGAGGAATTGTGTCAATTTTATATTCATCAGCTATTCATGTAGTAGGATTTGTGTCGATTTGAAGAGAATATTATAGTACTCTAGGATATATGGTTACTAACTTTGTTCATATTGTTGCCAATTAATATTTGAAGTTTAATATTGTTGATGTTAGAGATTTAGTTTGTTTGACATAATGATGTGTGTGTATATATATATATATATATATATATATATATATATATATATATAATTTTGGATATTATAATGGTATTATATTAGTATATATATAGTCCTACCTATGGTTGAAAATATATTGTCGAAAATATATTACAGGTCGAAAATATTACAGGTTGAAAATATATTACAGGTCGAAAATATTACAGGTCGAACTGGGAGGCTGAAATTACAGGCTACACTTTAAAATATCTCATTTAGCAACGACAGCGCTTTTAAAAAGCGCTCTTAAAGGCCCACATACGAAAGCGCTTTGTTACAAAAAGCGCTGCCAAAGATTAAGAAAAAGAAGAAAAAAAAACGCAACCTACCAAAGCGCTTTTGGAAAAGCGCTCTAATAGGGGGGATACCAGAGCGCTTTTTCCAGCAAAAGCGCTCTTATAGGTGGTCTACCAGAGCGCTTTTTCCAGAAAAAGCGCTCTTATAGGGGGATCTACCAGAGCGCTTTTTCCATAAAAAACGCTCTTATAGGGGGAGTCTACCAGAGCGCTTTTTCTGTAAAAAGCGCTCTTATAGGGGGGTCTACCAGAGCGCTTTTAAAAGCGCTTTCGTTACCTACGCCAGCGCTGGCTTTGGCAGCGCTTTAAAGCGCTGTTAAAGGCCAAAAAAAGCGCTTTTGTATGTCTTCGCTGTTGTAGTGTTCGCAAGGCAGTTTATATGAACGAATCATTCATCATGACATCCCGAACAAAACAAGTGTTTTATGCCACTAATCCTTCTAACAATAAATGGTCAATCATTCTTCAAGAAAAACACATTCCTCCTAGTGATGAAAATTAAGATTTAACTCTTGATATTCTTGAGTTTTTATTATTTATTCAGAATTTTTTGTTTGTTATAATTTCTAAGAATTTTTACATGTGTGCCAACAAGCGTTATTCTAACAAGTATTATTATTTCAAATTATAGACATTTAGAGACAAGATACCAAAAGACGTTTGTTCACGTTGTGCATCTTGTTTCCTTTAGAATAATGACTCAAGTGCACCATAATTTTGTATGTTGGTTGTTTTCTAATTTGATATAACAATGTATAAAATGTATGTCATTTTGTTTTTATGTAATAATATATAGTTTTGGTTCATAATATTTGCGATTTTAGTTTCAGATCACAATTGTTGCTGTATACATTTTATACTCATTTTATACTAACTCATAAAAAATTTCACACGCTTGGTTCTTTCAATTGTGGGGAAACATAATCCCCCTATCTATCACCACCGTTAAAAGCAACAATTTTGTTGGAAACCTACTGATACCTAACCTTTAAATTGTGTCAAAATATTATTATTGGATATCAACTTCATGACAATGCCAATTTTTTATTACAGTTGGATATTCTAACGATAGTAAAAAATGGCGTGTATCTAATTTTTCACCTCGGTCACTTAGTGATGATGAAAAATAGCACACTTTCTATCCCATCCTTCATCACCCACAGACTAACAACAATGGTGAAATTCTTTTCCAAATTTTAATGATAGATACATTTTTTAGTAGTACTGCTTACTCCAAAATCTACACATTCCTTCACTAAACCTTCTCTTCTCTTCTAAGATAAAAACTCTGCTCAACATATTGCAATGAATCGTGACTTTAACGAAACAACTAAACAACTAAACATTTTAATACTAATGACTACATTGTTCATCAACAACTTCAAAATTGTCTTTTTCATCTCCTTCCATTACTTTTTCAAATCAACTAGTATGTTTAGCAAATCTTTGAAACAATTGTCATTTTCTACAACTTTTATTAAGATGGGAATATTAAATATATTTTCTCATTTATTCTCTCCATTTAATCTCTATTAGTTAAATTATTTGAAAGTTCAGAATTATATTTAAAAAATATATAAAAAGAAAAAGTATTAAATTATATTCTTAAATTAATTTTAATAAATACAAACCAAAAAAAATCTTTAATATATGCTCCTCAAATCAAATATTTAATTTATATCCTATATTTTCTTTCCAATAAATCATCTGTAGTTATAATTTTTGTTATAAGTTATATACTTATATATATATATATAATCATCTTTTATCGTCATATTCTCTCCGGTCTTATTTATAAGCAAACAATCATTTTTTAGATTTATTAAATAATGAATGTGTCTGATCTATTATGTAGCCCAAATACATTTATTACTCAATGAATTTAAAAAGGAATCTTTGCCTTATAAATAACCGGAGAGGAGTATACTTCTAGCATTGAAATAGGGCAACTAATTCTCAGGACAAACACTACCTAGTTAAAATTACGTTAGTAAAGTGACAAAGTAACTCTGTCACTACAGAGTCCTATCACGTGGCTCTACATTTACAAGCAATAAAACATGTTTACATATTGCAGTACACACACATGCAAATAAAACAAAAATATGTCACATGAATGATAAGGGTGACAAAGATATAACAGAATCTAAAAACAAAGCAAGTCACATCTGAAAAAAGTGAAAACAAGTGGAAATAACAGTAATAGGTAAGGAAACCAATCATAAATAGAATACGGACCAAAAAGTTCAGAAAATAAGAGGTTGCTAAAAATAGTATAGTTTTGTCCCGAAAATCGTATTCAGAGCAGGCTAGACTATAGTGCAAAGCAAAGATGATATTATCAACTACCAATATCAAAGGAGGTAAGTATAAATAAAGAGGTATTCTATGTTATGTTGACAAAACAAAATGACACAAATACTTACACATACACTTTATACTACAATGAACAATATTTTTTTCTAATATTTTTAAATAAAAAATGAATTATTTAAAATAAAAATATTTTTAAATACAAGTATAAAATTGTGTTATTAATTAACTTTATCATTTAATTATCCACAAAAATACATATTTTTAACCACTTATTTTATCAATAATTAATTTTTTATTTTTTATTATTTTATTAACAAACAAAATACATAATATTAACTACTTTTATACATTAAAGTTATGAAGTGTAATAACTAAACTTTTATATTTTATTAAATAATCCAATTTTACAACTTGAAATTATTTTCTATGTTTGATAAACTATTAATCAATTTATGCATTGTATTAACTAATATGTGATTATTAGCTTATACAAATAGAAAAAGCTTTGTATTTTATTTTGTATAGCAATGTATTTCAGGACAATTAGTTGTATAGTTAGTAAGTTAGTTTAGTTCAACAAACTTTATTTACAGCTGTACTTGTATATATAGTAGTTCATTGCTACCTTTCATTCTTAATGAAAAAACAATTATTTTATATGGATTTTTGACATTAATGCTACCTTTCTGAAAATAAATTTCTACAATGTCACTCTCTCTGAAAATTAAATTTCATAATGCCATTTCTTTTACAGTTTATTAAAAAAAAATAAAAAAACCTTATATTCCATATAACTATTACTAGAAAACTGCATCTTAATGTCGGGTATTTAGCGTCGGCCCCCGACACCAACGCTAATAGCGTTGGATTTGTATCTCTCTTGCAGATGCTAAAAGATTAAAATCTTTCTTAAAATATTTAAATAAATTTTTAATGGCAGTGTCAGTTAAGCCGACACTAATGTTCTTAATTATTTTAATATTCATTTACCTGTTTATTTATATATTTATTGTTTTATGAATTTTGTAATTATTTTTACTTCATGTAAATTAAAGTGTTTTTATCATGACATAAAAGCTATTTTAGCTATTCAAAAAAAAATTATTTGTATGAAAGATAATAGCTCTTATTTATTTTGATTAAAGAAATAAGGTTTATAAAAGACGGTGACCATAACTTAATTTTTGGTGATGGTATATGCCCTTATAAAGTAGGTTTATAAGGTTAGTACAATAATTTTTTTTAATTTGTGAGAATGTTTGATTATTATAAATTGCTTTGTTGTTGCCTGTCACATCTTTTCTACATAATCAGTTTTTTTCTCCCGTCACTAAAAGTCTTTTTGTAAAGCATGTATTTTACATGATCTGTCACTAAAGATCTTTTCTGCAAAATTTGTTTTACTATTGTCTGTCACTAAACCTTATTTTATGTATAACTTAGAATCTGTAGTTTGTTACTAACGGTTATTTTCTCTGTAATATCTAATATGTTATTTGTCACTAAAAGTTATTTTCTGCATTATCTCTTTTTATTGTCTGTCACTAAAAGTGGTTTTCTGTACTATCCCTTCTTTATTGTCTGTCACTAAAAGAGGTGTTATTATATGTTAAACCTGTTGTTTTTATCCGTAAGTTGGTTGTCTTAAATCTTTCCGTAGTTTATGTGTGTTGTAGTCTCTATTACTGTTATTTATATATTTAAATTATCTATTCTTTTATGATGTTGACACTAAATATATTTTAAAATAGACTGATATACAATGTTTATGGATCTAAGATAGTTAAATGAATTTGTTTTGTATTAAATAAAATATCATGTGACTTGTTTGGAAGAAAGTGAAAATATCATGACTAGGTGTGATTGAGTACTGCGGATTGAGTTTATTCCAACGTGCTTAAAGAAAATAGTTGGAAATATGAATTGAGGTATAAGTGGTTGTATTCTACGTCGTGTACATCTTTCTTATTGCTTGATGGTTTCATTATTTGACCTCTCTATGTATTTTTCAAATATATGGTTATTTGAGATCAAATTTAACTTTTGGAACATCCAAAGTTAAGAATAAATTGTTAAATCTTTCTAACTCAACTAAGTTGTAAGATATGGATAACTCGACATTCATTCTTAAGGGTTGGTGTATGCTTTAGGTACAAGTAAGTGAAACATTTATATTAACTATGATAAGTCATGTTATTTTGGGAGCGTGAATCAAATATGTTAAAGACTAATGGAAAACTCAGCAGACTCTGAGTGTAAGTTGTGGCGAACATTATGATTGTTGGGCTATGATTGTCTATATCATCATTGTGATTTTGGCTAATTGTTGACAACTTGAAGAATTGATCCACCTCAATCTCTTGTTGATATTAGATAAGATTATAATGAGTGAAATAGATCAACCTTGGCAAATGTTGGAGCATACAAAGTCAATAGAAAATCCTAAGCACATGAGTAGGCGATCAACGGTTCAATTTAACTATTCACTTTTAGTTTTAATTTTAAAACTCCTTGTGATTTATAATATACCATAAATATTTATATTTTACGTTATTTAATATTTATGTTAAATATATTTTCTCTATCTTTTATAGCGTTGCTTTATTTTTTCATGATTTTGTTTAAGAAAAATTTATTTATTTACCTGTGTGATAGTTTATTTTAGTAAAGTATTTTATTCTATATTAAATTACTTTATATAGATTTGATATTAAAATATGTTATTATTGTAAATATTTTAATAATTAGGAGTACTCTCGATTTTAATAGTTTTTTTAAACAAAAATTATTTGAGTTATAAATTTAACGCTCATATTCATTTGAGATCAGAGTGCGCATAGGCAGTGCGACATCTTAATATTTTTATTCGTTTGTTATAAACATAAGTGAATAGTTTACATAATTTTATACCTTCCAAAATGAATTGAAAAGAGTTTACAATTGTGAATTTAAATGAAAAGAATTGAATCGTTTTACTTACAAATGTTTTTTTCGATTTGTTATAACTATTTAATTTTGAGGACGAAACTATTTTAAGAGGGTAAGAATGTAACATCCTGGTATTTTAATATATATATATATATATATATATATATATATATATATATATATATATATATATATATATATATATATATATATATATATATATATATATATATATATATATCATTTAAATTCTTTTGGTAAATTTTTATGATCTATTATTTAAACATCAATTTATATTATGTGTTTATTTAATTATTTACAAGTATCATCATATTTTAATTATTTATTTTATAAATAATTATCATAATAAATTAATAATATGAATTTTCTTTAATTGTGTATCATTATATTGCACTAATTTTTTTAAAAAATTTATTATAATTAATAATTGATACTAAACCAAGCACTTGGGCTCCAGTGGTAAAGGAGCTCCCGCAAAGGACGACACTCGGAGAATATCGAGTTCGATGGCCAATGTTCATACCTTAGTTATTTCTCTTCTTCTCCAGTAAAGAAGTGGTAGGCAAAAGCTTTTGCCTGTTACAGAGCATAGCCGCCCGAGGAAGATTATCAATTTTGGTCTCAATCAATTTTTTAAAATAATTTATCTGTTTCGTCTCAAAATTCAGTATGTTGCTTTTATTATTTAGTTAGTGAAAATTTTCATATTTATTTTATTTTTCATCCCTTTGTTTCTATAATTTAAAATATCATTTTTTCCAATTGATTAACACCGTTATTTTGTTCGTATCTCCATCACCGTAACTCTGATTTGCGCAAAACCAACATCGAAACGATTGGGTGAACATAAGTGATATTTTCATCAAATTGAAATTTTGTTTTGGGGTAATTTTATTTTACCTAATTTTGAAATTGGTATTTTTTGTGTATTTTAATATCGTATTTTTAATTTTTATTCATAAACTAGCAAAAACGAATAGGCTAGAGGATGAAGAATCAAGGGAGAGGAAAAAAATCCTAGACCTTAACTCAAATTATTATCTGAAAGCATGATGCATATAGGGTCTTGCTCGGGTTGATCTTTAAATGCAGTTGGGAAGAAAAAGGTATAATTTAAGGGCATTTTCCCATACTAATTATAACAAAACTAATAGTTAGATATTATAGAATAAAATGATATAATTGTCATCCCCCAAAATTTGCCCATTATATTTCAAGATAGTTGGGCTCAGATAGTCTCCACAGGTTCATGCAATCTCTGATTGAAAGCATGATCACTCTCCTCCTAAGCAATAAAGACCAAAACTAGGGTTTTGTCTCTCTCCAAGTAAAATCAGGTTCTGATAGCTCAAGTTGATTTCATGGCCTCTCATATGCTTCAAAGAATCCTCACACCAGGTTTCAAGCTCTGATTCACAAGTTTGCTCAGTCAGAAGCTCGAATGATCAACAGTCGACCATGCTAGGTTAAAAGTCAACTACAGTTAAAATACAGTCAAAACTCTTGAGTTTTGGTCAACATCAAAATTTTGAGGTGATATTCATCATTTGATCAAGGGTTGATCATGATTCATCGAGAAAAGACCAAAGATCATCAAAGGTCCAAGTTTCTAATTTAGGGTTTCTAGGAGAAAGTCAACTAAACTTTGACTGGCCATAATTATCACATGGTTCATCAAAAATTGTCCAACCAAAGCTCATTCTCAAGTAAATTCAATTCTCTACAACTTTTATGTTGGGTCCAAAGTCAAGAAATGCACCATTTGAGAGATATGAGCCAAAACATTACAGGTCCTTCTAGAAGCTCGCAAAAAGCTGTTTTTTGTCAGGAGCTATATTATCAAGATAAAATCTCCAAATGGAAAAAGTGTTCCAAAGTGGCTTGTAGAGGACATCTTTGACTTTCCAAAAAGTCCTATAACACTTCCTTCCCATAAAAAATAAAAGAGATATGCTTGGTATAAGTTGGTCAATTTTCAAGAAAACCATGAAATCCTAATTGATGAAATTAAAGGTTTTGAATAATGGGCTTAGTTTATGGATTATGGACGTGATGGTAAACTCATTGAAGGCCCAAATACCATTTGATATTTATTTTATGGTTTTATTATATTTAGTTTTGGATTTATTTATTTAAATTTAATTTAAATCAAATAAAATAAAAAATAAATCAAATCAAATTATACAAAATCTTCCATTCATTGAATCAAGACAAAATTATCATCCAAGAGTCATGAGAATCGTGAAAAGATGCATAAAATAGGATTAGACCAAACTTGGAAAGTTTTCATAACAAATTTCAAACAAATCTCCATCACTTGAATTTTTTATTTCTTTCCAAATCCTTTTGACCTAATTCATCCCACATATATAAACACAATATGGCAGTCTCTCAAGAGGACGAAAAAACCTTGCCTCAACGAACCCTATAGCCACCAAGAATTGCATCCAAGTTCCAAAAAATCTCAAAGGAAGTTGAATTTTCGTTCTCATACTTGCAGTGGTTACCAAGCCATACAGGCCATTACAATTTACTCACGAGGCGTTAAGAGGTATGTAGGAACCAAAGCACAAGTCCCATGTCACATAAATACTCATGTTATGTTGTTCATAATGATCCGTTTTTTAAACTTTCGTATTACGTGTGTTCATATGTTTTAATGAGATTTGACTGTGTGTTTGAGCTTATGACATGTTTTAATGAGAGTCATTTCCCTTCATTAAGACCATGTCATAACCATTTATGGACGTCATTTGCACTGACCCGATCTATTGGGTATATGTTCAAATTGATTGGACAGTTCAAAAATTGGTCCTAAACATTCTGTCCATTCCTAATTCATCTAACACGACTCTAAAATATGTTTAGATTATTTTCTTTGAGAAATACAAGCTTTAAAACATGTTTTAGTGTGTGTGTGTGATTCATCCATACTAATTTAGTAGAATGCCCTTGTGTTTCTACAAAATACCAATTACTCAAACGCAATTGGGGCGAGCTTTCACACTTCTTTTCTTTCATATTTTGAATTATTAAGATTTTTCCGAATAAACCAATCATATCAGTACCCTATTGAGTCTTCTTGGAGATGAGACTTGAGATATCTTCAAGTTGGATGCCATCATCGGAGGATAAATATCATCTAAACCCTAGTCTATCTGCTTGATTCAGATGAAAAACTTTGAACAAAATTGTCTTGTGACATAATGCTTGCATCTTCACAAGTTATCATTAGTGAAACCAAGATCAAGTTGTCATCATTAAAATAATCCATGACAACCTTTAGCTTGGATCACTTTTTGATGGTCTTTAAAACAATGTTCCACAATCTCTGCCTCTTTTGTTGTCCTTGGTATACTTAGAGAGTTGCCCCTTCTTGATAAGCCATTAAATTACATTCTTAAGTTAGATGAAATCATTGGTGTTGTGGCCATGAAACTTGTGAAAATGATTGTATTTAGACTAATCAGTTAGTGCAGACTCCTTGACCGAATATAGGTTTCTTATCCCAACATCCTTGAACTTTGTGTTGGAACGCTCTTTCAAGATCCTTTCTCCTGAAGTATTTAACGGAGTATTTGCATCAAATCTCAAATGTGGTATGGCCTCACTCATTTCTTTGGATTGCCCAGAGTCTTTCTCAGATGGGCAACTAGATCCCATATTCTGTGAGACCTGACTTCTTGCGTCAGTCAAAAAAATTTCTTCATAGTTATAAGGTTGCACCTTACTTAGAAAATCTTTCAAATTGTGGGCTTCTTTGCCTCCTAACTTTTTCTGAAATGCCTAGTCTAGTCTGAGGCCTTTTCAAAGATTCGCCACTTTAGGCTTTCATTTGAGTCTCTAATAGCTATTGCCACCTTGGTAAATCGGCCAATGTACTTGTACAATGTTTCCTTCTTACCCCGTGTAACTTTTCTTAACACGACCTTGGTGGTTGGTTGACTTTTCATGGCGGTAAAATGGATAATGAAAGCCTCGCACATACAAAACAAGAATTAATGCTTCCGTTCATAAGGGATTTGTACCATACTAGGGCATATTCAGTTAGGATTAATGCAAATACCTCTTGTCCCGTTGTAACTCTGGAGCTTCAAAGGCTACTCTGGTGACTTCAGGATCCTACTGTCTTAGATTCGGGCAGACATGGAGTTCTTCTTCCACAGTTGAATGTGGGCATCTTCTGCATAACTTTTTCTCTTTCTAGGAAGACAAATTTCAAGAGGAGTGTGACTTCTTCTCCTTCCTTTGGGATCAAAGGAAGGAGTACTGTGCCAATGTCATCAACGACTTAGAGACTTCTAGACCTCTTCAGGACCCCTTCTTGGCTCAAGAATGGTAGTTTTGTGTGAGGCTGCCTTTTATACAATGTTGTTCCTTTGATTGGCTTTGTGTAAGATTTCTTCAATTCCAGTCCGCCTCTCTATAAAGAAATGGGAGTTCTGCTATTGTACCATTTGATAGACCAAGTTCAACAGTTCCTTTGCTCCCTGCTAGCCAAGATTGGCCTGTAAGATTATGGGAAATCGAGAATCTGAAGTCGCAAGAATCGAGAAAAGTTAAATTATGGGAAATTGCAAGAGTGACATGTGATGTTTGAATAAGAAAGAATTTGAATACTTGAGAAATGACACGTTCTTTTATTTAAATAAGATATTTAATTAGTAAATGAACATGTGTGATGATGCGTGTTATGAGATCAATCGTCAGATTAACCTAGTCTGGTTGAATTAAGGCACACAAGGAAGATTGCATGTTCAGGAAAAAAGGAGTCAACCTACTTTTTGTTGGACGTTGCGCTGTGTTGTTATTGAGCTTATGTAACTTTAGGTCTTTTGAACAATCCAAAACAATAATTAACATGAAATTAATTTTAGAATGTTACATGTAAGCATTTAAAAAAATAAATTCGTAAATATATTATTTATATAAATATGCACAGTCAAATTAATTATTGACTTAATATTCCTTTTAGTCCTACTAACATCGGACTATTTTGATCATTTAAATTGATCCTTTAAGTATTCAAAACATCATTCTTTTGATCTAACTAATAATAGATAGAAAATTAAAATCGGTACTAAACTCATTGCTAACTAAACCTTAATTATTTTATCTATCATATAAGAAAAAAACATGTTGATTAAAACCCTTAATTGCCCTTATTAGTCCATAAGTAAGCCACGTGGCTAGGTTAACAATTGATCATGTTTTATTATAAAAAAAAATCAATTTTAATTGTTGCCAAAATCCTTGTAACACATTATCCTTTGTGCAGTTTCTCTTCAAACTTCAACAACCGCCTCTCACTCATCACCCACATTCTTTCATTCCATGTCTCATATCCCAACTCCTTCTGTTCTTTCATTCCACAACCTTTCCACGGTTTTTCAAAAACTGTTTCTCTTCCATCTCAAAAATAGTCCTTCTCACGATCGTATCTCTTTCTCTCTCTCCCACATCTTTCTATGCAACTGATTCCTTTCTCTTTCTTCTCTTTTGCCTCTACCTCTTCTTAAAAAATTCTAACAATAGAATATGTCGTAAGAGAACAATGATGAAAAAATTTGAGTATTCAAGCGATTTTAACAATTTCGGCGGAAACGAGTTTGAGTATTCAAGCGATTTCAATGCTTTGAATAATAAACTGATGATGACACTGAACGATAGCTATGTTTGGTTTGGCGGGAGTTTCATAAAATCACTGTAAAAACTTCAAAATCGCGTTTGTAAGGGCTTTAGACGTGTGTTTGGTGGCTGAAATGCCAAACCAAACAGGCACGATAACGATGATGACTATGATATGGATGAAGATGACAACAATGGGGACGAATATAATGATGAAGAATCTGAGGAGGATGGGACTGAGATGGAAAAGAAGGTATAATCTTGATTATTTGAATTGACAAAATCTTAATTAGTTTAATTTACTTATATTTATTTTATAAATTTGAACAATCACTTTTTATACTTTTTATTATAAATTAGTCCATCCTTTACAAATCAGCACGACTTGAATCAGCGGCGAGTAACAAACGAAATCGGTGCTCGTCCGAAAACTGGTTAATACAAAGGTAGGTTATAGAAAATAGTACTATCAATTGTTAAATTCCTTCTATTTTGAAGTGATTTTTGTTTGAAATCTAATTCAGTTTTGATTGTTGTTTAACAGTTTCACCAATAGCAAGTCGCCGGAAGGGGTGTTCCCACCGAAACCGATGAGCACCCGAAGGTTTACTGCATGAAGCTTTGGCCTACCAATGAGGTTCGTGCCAAATCCAAATTCTGGTACGTATCTAATTCACTAACAAATTGGAGTGTTTTTTTATTGTTTTTATAATGATTTAGTGTTAAATGGGGTTATTTGTTTTGTTTAATAATGTTAATAATTGTAGGTATTTTTTGAGGAAGTTGAAGAAGGTCAAGAAAAGCAATGGACAAGTGCTGACCCACAATGAGGTAAGCTCATCATCAATGATCAGTCGTAGTAGTAAATTAAATTGAAATTTGATGGGGTTTAGTAGGGTTGTAGTTAAGATAGATTTCTACTTAGAACTATTTTGTGTGGAGCTTCTGTTATTGAATTGTTAAGTTTAATTGGTTATTGATTGGCTAAAAAAGTGTTATATTCTGCATTAGAGCACCCATGTAATTCTTGAATCACATATGTCAATTTATTTGGTCACAAAAGTTGTCTAAACAATTGACAATTTCTCACCATGAATATATTGAAACTGTTGATAAAATTAGGATTTAAATTTATTGACTCTAATGTTTTACTGCCCGCGTGAGTGACCTACCCAGGGATGTCGGGTTCAAAAAAGTTTGGAATCTAGCTGCTGGACCAGAGTGAATTTAGTAGTTGATAGTCGAGATGTCAGTGCAAGACTACATCTGGGATACTGAATAAGATACTCTCATAAAACACGTCCCTGTTTTTTCCATGGAATTTAATTTGTCCACCAACCGACGATTATGTTATTGTTGATATTTTTACAAGGAATTCATTGACGATCTAACAAAATCAGTGAAAAATGAAGTCATTCCTATGTGTCGAATTGATGATGTTGTGAGAAGAATTTTGCGTGTTATATTCATGATGGGAATTTTTGAGAACCCTTCTGATTATAGTTTGGTTAATCATCTTGGGACTAAGGTTAGCTGTTTTCCTTTAACTACATTATGTTAACTATTAGATATAACTTATAATTTTATAAAGACCACCCTGCAATCATCTCTTCTATGGTTTTATAAATTCTAAACAGGAACATAAAGAACTTGCTAGAGAAGCTGTGAGGAAATTCATGGTCCTTCTCGAAAATGGCAAATCTGATAAAAACCCTTTGCTACTTCTTACTACAAAGGTTCCAAAAATACTCCGTGGCCGGAAGCCATGCAAATAATCTAGGATATCAGTGTGGTGGTTGGACCATTGAATGGCAAGGAGTCGGTGGCAACGATATTCTTGAAGGTATGATTCATTTTGATTGATATGTACGATCACTCTAAAAACGTTTTACAATGTCAATCAGACATATTCGTTAGATCATTAAAAATATTTGATTTTAAACATAACTCATAGTTATCATCTACCCTTCTTATTCTTGTGAAAATTCTTGATATGATCAGGGATTACAATTCTCGATGCTATAAAGAACACGGTTGATCCAGAGACCATAGTGATCTACGAGGACAAAGAAATTGCCAGACCCTGTCGAGAAAGGTGTCAGTCTTTGTAAATGATCAAGGATAATATAGGGAAATATCTAACAAAAATTTGCCTGTCTGTTTACTTTAGTGAGGCTCTCTCCTCCCTGCAAAAGTATTTTGAAGAAATGGAGTATTCATATCTGTTGGAGCAAGCATATGAATGGGGAAAACGGGTAAGTCTGGATTTGGCTGACAGATTTATATTGTTCTGCCATATTAAGGAAAATATTAGCGCTTCATATAAGAAAAATGTTTCATGATTTTTATTGTTTTTTTTACACCTGTTAACCCTTTCAATAATATCATATTAGTGTGATAGATAAAGGAGAAAAGTAACATTATTATTTTAGTAATGTTATATTTTTTCTATTTAATAATACTATTTTATCATTTATGTTTGACTATTACATGATTTTTTTTTCTCTTATTAGTGGAGTGGGATGGACAATGTAAATTTGACGTCGGATGAAAAATTGAAGTCTTATCAACTAAATGATATTCTTACTGATCAAATGGGTATTCAGAATACAATCCAAACTAATGAATTCCTTTCTCATCTTAAATAAAAAAATCGAATATACATGATAACAACTCTTCTACCAACTATTTCTCTCTATCAATTAATCTATTTCATATATGTTTATTTATTTAATTAAATTAAATTATATCACATTTTTTAAATATTTAATAAAAATTTGAGTTACTATACATAAATGTATATCAAAAAATTTATTACACTTCCTTACTCATGTTTATTTAGGTAATTAAATTAAATTTTATCACATTTTTTAAATATTTAATAAAAATATGAGTTACTATACATAAATGTATATCAAAAAATTTATTACACTTCCTTACCCATCTTAAATCAAAAGTATCGAATCTATATGATAATAGCTCCTCTTTCAACTCTCTCTCTCTATCAATTACTCTATTTCTATATATTAGCTCCTCAATCAATTACTCTATTTCTAGATGTTTATTTAGGTGATTAAATTAAAGGGTTTTTTTAACCTATGCAACATTGCATAGGATAAGGGACCATTAATACACCACTTTTTAATTATAAATTATCATATTGATTATTATTTATGTTGATCCATTAATTGAGTGGGAGAGAGAAAATATAAAAGATTACTTTTCTAAAGAAAAATAATTAATATGATAATTTATATGGAAAGAAATAATGTATTAATTGTCCTTATCCTATGCAATGTTGCATAGGTTAGAAAAACCATTAAAAATTAATTACTTAACATTTATTATGTATTTAATAAAAAATTAAATATATATATATATATATATATATATATATATATATATATATATATATATATATATATATATATATATATATATATATAAATTATACAAAAAAAATTAAAAATGGTGTAGACTGTCCTATAGCGAGTTCTTTTATGGTCAAGTTTAAATCATCTACATTCTTGTAAAAAAAAAGAAGAAATATACAACTTTATTTAGGAAAAGATAAATAAGAGTTTAAATTTTGAGAAGGACCAATTATAAATATGAATTATATATCAATAAATATTTTAATTTTAGTTAGTAATAAAAATTAAAAATAGTAATTTTTAAGATAGTTAAAATATGATTGTATGATTTTTTATTTTTTATTTGTTTAAAACACTAATTATGGGACATTATTATAAAATAATAAATGATCTTTATTATAATTTATTTAAACAATTAAAATATTATTTTTAAATATAAAATTTTAAAAAAGAAAGATATATAATATTGAATTTAGTTGAGTACCTGTACATTCATTCAATTAAATGAAGATATTCAATATCATATTAATATTTAATATTATTTTATTGTTAATATTTAAAATTAATTAACATTAAAGAGTACCTAAAAATATGTCTTTATTTTTACAAAATAGGAATGAAAAAAAGTTCATTAGTAATATTTTTTTAACATACAAATTATGAATGAAAAAAAATTCGTTAATATTTTTTAACATCCAAAAATAACTACTTTTTTTTTGGTAATAAAGCCACCTCACTTTTATGTTCCAACTCACTGTCTCATTTCAAATTCACTTAAATTCTTTTTAGAAGTTAATAAAAAATAGAGTAAAAAAATGTTACTTCAAAAACTGTGTATAAATTATGTTTAATTAATTTACATTTATAAATATTTTTCAACATACATTAAATACAAATGTTTCGTACAAAATCATTTTTTATCCGTGCAGACGCCACGGGTATTTAAATTTATAAATAGCCGACGACTGCACGGAATTTGCACGGGTATTTAAATTTGTAAATAGCTGACGACTGCACGAAGTCTGCGCGGGTATTTAAATTTGTAAATAGCTGACGACAACTTAATATACTACACCATTATTCATGCAAACACACTGGTGGTACTGATATGATACGCACATGGTACTAATATTAAGCTATTGATTATACTGTTGATTTAAATATTTTTATACACGAAAGAAATTATAGAAACCGATTTATTATCTCTTTTAAAAATAATAAGCTATTTTAGTTAGAAATAATTAATAAATTATTTAATTTTTCTTTATTTTATCACAATTCTTATTTCTTCAAATTTGAAAATAACCGCCGACAACTTGGCATACCACAGATGTATCCGTGCGAATACACATGTATTGATATGATACTTATATTAATGGAAACATGAACTTAGTGATCATTTTTTTCCATTAATTATGCATTTAAATAACTTATTTCCAATAACTATTAAAAATAGTGACATTATTATAACATAGCACACAACTACTCGTGCGAACACACTGGTAACACATCAGTACTATATAAAAGTATGGGGTAACCATACAAAAATCCGTGCAAACACACGAGTTATTTTATTTTTTGTACAACGTTAAACTTCATTTATTTTTTTTAGATATTATGTTTTTGGACTTTTATGTAAAATTTCTTTTTTATTGATATTCAACTAATTTTAATTTTAAATATTTATTTGTCTAATTTATTAAACTTTATAAACCTTTTTATTATTACAATTCTGACGACTCTAAAAACATTTTTTTCTTCTATTTTTCACAATTGTCTTTTACAAAGTTTTTCTTAACCATAATAGTTTTTAAAAACTTATACAATTATCTTTGGGTTTATTTTTTTTCAATAATATTTTCATATTTTCTAATTTCTTTGAATTTCTATGACAAAATAATGACAAAATATTTTAATATTATATTTAAAATTAAATATATTTTTGAATAATAAGCTATCTATTATTTGATTTTTATTTTTAGTTTTTAGATTAATTTTTGAATTCAAATGGGCGTAACACAGTGGAACCCGTGCAAACGCACGGGTATCCTACTAGTTTTATTCTAAAATATTAATCTTGCCTACCCCAAAAAAAAATTCAGAAAGCTGGGCTAAACAAAACCAACCCTCTTTTCTCATCTTTACATACAACAATCGAATCGATCAACGCACGCATTTCGGATTGATTCTCTTCAATGGCACTCTCGCGCCTTCGCCACCCTCTCCTCTCTCGTTCCCTTCGTATCCTCTCTTCCTCCACCAGATCCATCTCTCGGTACTCTCTTCAATCCTCTTGCGCTATTATCATTCCTTTTTAATAATTCAACACTAAATATTCGACTTTTCTCTGATTTAACGAGGTTCTGAGTTTTCAGCTCATAGGTTAGTTGCTAGGTTGCTCTTGTTTGATGGACTTGGATTCTGTGATTGTGATTTTAAGTTATTAATATTTCTGATGAATTTGAGTATTGCAGTTGAAGTGTTTTTTGTGATGGTTTCCTTTTGAATTCAGTTTGTTAGTTTGTTTTGTACTCGACTAGATGGTGGTTATAGTGCTGCTGAGTCTGGGCTCTTGTTTGATTTCAAATTGGTTCCTTTTCATATTTGGGTATAGCTCTTATGTGAAGTTTAGAAACTTGGTTTCTAGTTTAGGGTTTTATGCTCCATTATTTGGATGAACCCGAAGTTGAAGTGGTGCGATTGACCATGTAGTGATGGCACTCTGGTTGTTATGTTTAGCATTCACGACTCATCCTGAGATGCTTCTAGCTATTGCTTAGTGGTGTGGGCCTTCTCCCATTCATGTTTACTTTTTCTATTTGATGAATTCATCCATGATCCATACTGAGAATATATCATATATACGATCGTTTGATGGCATGACATCCTTTACTTATGACATGCCATTTCTGAATAGCTTTCGTTGCTTTAGAAATAATGGTAGACTTTTTTTTTAATGTTCATAGAATCTTAATTATTGTAATTCTGTTTTGATGCCTTTTTCTTAGAATGCTGCTTCTATGTTTCTAACACACTGTTTTTGGCTATAATCTTGGCACAGAACTCCCAGTTCAAGGATTTATTCTGTCGGCGGTAATGGGAATCTAAGGTTTGCGTCCATTAACCTGTATTTTTTTCTCATAAGCTACAAACTCAGTTTTTTTTTTTGCTGTTTTTGATGTTGTTGTTGTGTCATTATTATTTATGTGATTTGTTTATACTTTGAAGATGGGGCGGAACAGAAAAATAGGGAAATATCTTACTATGTCTATTAGGATAAAAAATTGTCCCCTTTTTTGACCACCAATCACTATTATGCATAAAATGTCTGTTTCTTTAAAGCCATTTTCCTGGTATGAGCATCTGAAATAAAAATCTGACATCATTCTCTAGTCTCTCTAGTTCATCCTCCTTCCTTGTTTTTGTATGATCTAATTGAAAGATTACTAATGGTGATGTTTATCAGGCCTACATCTTGGTCTGGGCTTACTGGAGTTTGTGATAGACCTTTGAAGTCAAAGGTTAGTATTTAAATCAATAAAAATTTTCAATCATTGCTATGATATTCTCTGACAACAGCTGTCAACATTTTTGGCAGTGGATTGGTGTCAAATTCTTCTCGTCTTCAGGTACTTAATGTTTCAGTTGCCTAATTTTAAAAGCTTCTACTTTTTTAGGCTTTTTGTTTTATGGTTTTTCTTTTAAATTTAGTAGATGGTTAATGGAAGCTCCTACTTTTGGTCGAGAGTTATGATATATATTTGTGTTGGATGCCTCATTTTTTTGTGACATATTAAATATGTAATTACCATCCCCATCATAAATCCAAGAGGTAGCATCATGTTTAGCAACTTCCAGCCTTCTCATTTATGCTTTAGCATCTTTACAAAATTTAATACTAGAGAGCCTTATGTTTAGAAAAGTAAAGAGACTACGGTAATTTGTTTTTACAGAATAGATGAATGTTGGATATTTAGTTGGGGTGCAACTGGAAGTTGATTCCACGGGTGTTAGTCATTGCTCCTTCAAGAGAATTACGATCTATGATTTGCAAAGAGATTGGGCAGTCTTGGTATATTATACCTCTAATTTTTTTCCTTACAAGGTTTTAATAAGGTTGTTTAGTGTCTTTTTATCTTGAGTAAAGAACTGGAAAAATTAAAAGGCCTTCTAGGGTTGTCTTAGGAAACCTATATGTTTTTCTGTTTTCCCATTTGATCATATGAATTGCAGCTTTGGATGCAATCCAACCCAAGAAAGTGCATTTTTTTTTTTGCTAGGAATGTATCCTCTTAGATACCTAAATGTGAAAATATGCCTTATTCCAAGGTGTACCCCATTGTAAATGTAAAGGGTACACAAGTGATTCTCTGTCGTTTCGTTACCTTTGATATAATATTTCGGAAAGAATGAATGATTGAAATTAACATTGTTAACTTTTAACGATAACTGTCTGTGGTTTTTTATTATAATCTAATGTCGATATACAAGGACAAGGAACATTGATAATCTCTTTTTCATGGGTGAACAACTTAGATGCTGCCTGTGAAATACCGACGTCTATTCTCTATAACTATTCTTGAATATTTCTTTGGCCTTCATTAAGGTTGTTTTGGAAACCATAGTACCCTGTTTATCTGATTTACCAACAAAGGTTTAAAATCAATCTTTAGGTGTCTATACTATTTGGGGAAATTAAGTCCTTTATTTTGAATGCTTGTAATGACATCCTTAGATTAAAAGTTTGCATTTAGGTCCCTATATTACAAACCGTTAAGATACCCAAATTTAGAATACTTCACTAGATGATTGGAAATACTAGCTTAGATAGAATTGAGAATGGTAGCATTGGAAAGAGCTGAGGTAGAACCTATTATAGAAATATGGTTGAACCTTAACTTGAATGGTTTTGGCTTTTGTAGAGGAGGCGTATAGATTCCATAGTAATTAAGGTAGATCAGGTGATCGGTAGGCGGTAGCTCAATAGAGGCAGAGGAAGGGCACGAAAAGCTATAGGAAGTGAAACTATTGAAAAAACTTAGAGGTCAATGGTTTTGCGATAGGTATGATTTATGGTAGAATACTATGGATCTATGTTGCCGACTCTACTTAGTGGGATAAGGTTTGATTGTTTTGTTGCAATCTTTTTATGGCACTCCTATTTGTTTGGTTCAGCATTTTTGGTGAATGTTTGGTCTGGTGTGCCTGGTACGCAGATCAATTATTGATGGTTAGTTTCATTTCATTAATGCATTTGCATAAGTAAAGACGCCATTTTTTGTGGCAATAGTCAACCTCTTCTTTAGTAAGGAACATTTGGTTGCAGTGCAACTTTCATATTTTAAGGAGAATTATTTGGCACATCACTTAATTTGGAAAAGATAAGTCATTTGTCATCTTTGTGGCAACCTCACGACTTTTTTGATGAAATTTCACTTACTGATATTTGAGGTTTGGGAAGCTTTGATACACTATTTTTTCTCATTTTCTTGATTGTCTTTTTTGGAGAATTTCTTGCCCTCCATTCTCTTTGTAATCCACATTCTTCATATCAATATAAGTCACCTTTTGCATAAAAAGCGGATTGTTAATTTTACCGTCTTAACTTAATGTTATGATTAAAAGAGGTTAACTGCAAATTAAGTTATGTGCATCTAGTTATATTCTGATCATTTTCCTTTCATTTGGTAGACTTTCCGCATGAAGTCCTTAGCATGCCAGCTTTATCTCCTACAATGGTGAGCTTGGGGAAACAGACAGTTTTTTCTCCCTCTTCTAATCTCTTTTCTTTTATGGCTCTCATGGAATTTTGACTTCTTCTTTTGGTTTCAGACCCAAGGTAATATTGCGAAATGGAGGAAAAAAGAAGGGGATAAGGTAGGTCAGTTCGAAATTCTTATGTTTTGATTGTTGCCGATCACAACTCTGTTTGCTTTGATACTTTTATTTTGGAAATTGATATCTTTTAATGAATTAATCATTTTCTCATTGCTACTATTTAATCTTACAGATAGCAGTGGGTGATATACTTTGTGAAATTGAAACTGACAAAGCTACACTTGAATTTGAAAGTCTTGAAGAAGGGTATTTTTTTCTTCCAAAGTTCTGGATGACCTTTAATTTAAAATTTATATACTCCAATTTCTTACTGTTTAAATGGTAAAGCAACTTGAATGTTAGTTCTTTTTAAGTTCAACATATCCGCCAATAAAATATCAGTTCAACATATCCGTCAATAAAAGAAACAGTTCAACTTCTCTCGGCTGGGCATTTTAGCAACTCAAAGGTTGCTCATGATATGCTTATCTTAGGTCTTCTTTGTTGTACAATTGATAATGGTGACATGATTGATTCTTGTCATAGATTATATCTACGGGATTAGGGTTTCTCTGAAGTTGTTTTGAAGTCCAAAAAGAAAAAAATTGAAAAAGCTAGAACACAAAAAAGTTTATAATACTCGTGCCAGCTGGAACTTATTTTCATCTATTTTTAGCTTATAGAAACAAAAAAAGTTTATGGCTAAAGGAAGAGAGTAGAGAGAGAATAAAGACTTTGAATTGTTATAATGTTTTGATATTATGATTCAAAAGACTAAACACTAACACTTATTCATACTAATACTAAACTCCTAGTTGGTAGCATTAGATGAAACTAAAACATTATAGTCGGTGGCGAAAATCAGACTTTAAGATTACATGATAATATATGACCTTCACAATACTCATCTAACAGATAAGAATGACCATGGAGAAAACCATCGGTGAATTGTAGCCATTCATTGTTTTTCCACGCGACCGTCTTCGGTACTTTATATGCAGTAGACATGGATGTGTCTGTTATAGACAAAATAGTGTATCTGATTCTTTCTCTTTTTTGCTTCTCATTGTTATTTGTTATGCCTATGTGGGCCTTCTTTTATATCTGGTTTACTATAATTGAACTAATTTTAACCCTAGAGTTATATCATATAAAACCTACAAGTTTTAGTGCACAGTTAAAATGTGTTATAGTGATTGGATGGTTCATGCAGATTTCTGGCTAAGATATTGGTACCTGATGGTTCAAAGGATGTGCCAGTTGGACAACCGATTGCAATAACAGTAAGCCAAACCACCATTTAGTTCCAACTCTTGTATTGTTATTTGTTAATGTTATATGGACGAAATAATGTTAGCTTCCAACATTATTTGATTCTGCAGATGAAAGTAGCTTTTAAAGACAAAATTAATGTTGTAATTTGTCCATCCTTCAACATTTCTTTCACTCACTGAGTTTATACAATCCCTTTTAACAAAATTGACTCAACAATTCTTTTCACTGTGTGCACCTTTTATGCTTCTTAAGCTGCTAATGAAAACCTCACGATTTATCAGTTGCCCATTTCATCTAAAACACGATTTGCTTTTACTTCTCTGTCTTCTCAAATTTAATAAAATTGTGTCACACGCTCACTTTTACTGGCTTAAATAACAAGCCATTTTTTATAGAATACTTGCAATAGGAAGTTCGTTCCAGCTTCTATTTGTTTAATGGGAAAATGTAAACTTCAAATATTGTTGTTTTGGTAAATATTAAATCTAACAACTTTTTCCCCCTATTTAATTGTTAACTTCATGATGATTCTAACCTACAATTTTTGGAGTTCAAGTGATATTTGTATCCTAAATATTTGATATGTAAGCTCTAACAATGGGCCTTGACAAGGTTGAGGAGGAAAGCGACATTCAAAATGTTTCTGCTACTTCTGTGGGGGGTGAGAGCAAGGTTGAAGAGAAGAAACCAACAACTCAGGATGTTGCGGATGAGGAAAGTAAACCAGAATCAACTTCTACAATTGATACATCAGATCTTCCACCTCACGAAGTTCTCGGAATGCCTGCTTTGTCCCCAACAATGGTAAGATTATTTTGATGCTACTTATAACCATTTCCACCTTAAATTTCTTTCCATCCATGAAATGATTTTCAATTTTTTTCTGCACAGAACCAAGGAAACATTGCTAAATGGAATAAAAAAGAAGGAGACAAGGTTAGTTATGTTTTTAACTCACGGTTTCAAATGAGATTTCCTTTTTAATGTATTTATGAATATTTTAAAATGAGAAGAATGTGAATAAGTCATTAGCATTCATTTTATTTATTGTCTGTCTTGAATTAACATCTAGTCATGGAACAGATTGAAGTGGGTGACATATTATGCGAGATAGAGACAGACAAAGCTACTCTTGAATATGAAAGTCTTGAAGAGGGGTAAATATCTTTCCTTATACTAAAAGGCATTCATTATGTTTGGTATAGTTGCCTCGTATTGCAACGTGTTGTGTTATTAGACATTTTTTAGGCCACACTGCTACATCTTAAATAATGTTTTCACATGTAATATGTATTTTTAATTTATTTGTTGCATGCATGATATCTTATCGAAGTGTTTACAGACTAATCAGCTTCCTTCAAGAAAGTTTGAAAGAAACCTAGGAATGGTATCTCTTTCATTGTTGCAATTTTGGTAGATTGTAATCTATTTCTTTATAATCTGGCTAATTACAATGTCAAATTGCTAACCAGTTTATTAGCACTAAGCTGGCATTCTATTTGATCTAATTTGCAGACAATCATTATTTGTCTGTTTTCTTTCTTCTTCATCTAGCTGACCAATTTATGTCTGACATTGGGGGAGACTAGGTACCTAGCTAAGATAGTTGCACCAGAAGGTACAAAAGAAGTGGCAGTCGGACAGCCTATTGCAGTAACAGTAAGTATGACAGTGCTTTGTAACTTCTTCTTCCAACACATTGTCATGTTTGAGGTCTAACGATCTGGCATCTACTTTTGAAATACAAACTAAGCAAATGTCCAATGATGTTCGATGAATTTATTGGTTGGTTTACCAAATTGTTACCATTTGCTTTTGTCTTGAAAAGTACCGGGTGTATGAAATACTTACGCTGCCTGCCATTTCACTAGGTTGAAGATGCGGGTGACATTGAAGCTGTAAAGAATTCTTTTAGCAGCAGCCCAGTAAACCAAAAGGAAAAGGCCCCCCAATCCAGCACTAAAAGTGAGGTCAAAACCTCCAAAAACAATACCGCACGAATCAGTCCAGCTGCAAAGTTGCTAATTACGGAATATGGTTTGGATGCATCAACATTGAACGCAACTGGTCATCATAGCACCCTACTGAAAAGTGATGTTCTTTCTGCAATTAAATCAGGAAAGTTGTCTCCAAAACCTGCTTCATCTAAAGCAAAGGCACCACCATCTCAAAGTCATCAAGCTGCGGCTTCAGGAGAGTCAAAGTCTGACTTAAAGCAGTCAGATGCTTATGAAGATTTTCCTAATAGTCAAATTCGCAAGGTAGGACCACCAAATATTCTGTTAAATATGAGAGTTATTTTTGGTAATGAGAGTTATTTTTGTCAAATAAGAATATATGAAAGTTCAAAAGGGATTCAGCCATTCAGGGAAGACATTGTTTGGTGTCTATGGTTGGGAGTTGAGTGCTCAAATCTTATAAGGAAAATCTTTGTTGTTGGACCTAATATGGGTCAGAATTGTTTTTATTGCCTCTATATAGTGCATTCAGCACAATGTTTTGATAATACTTGGCCATTGTTGTAGATGTACAGCTTAGTTTAGTGATGTTTTTGTTTGAGCCTTTCTAATTACATCTCTACTGCCTGAATACTTGGGAAAATTGATAATTAATGGACTAAATTTCAAATTCTTCTTCTTTCCACTAATCCCATCAATTTATATGATTTGCCTGTATATATTTTTGACTGTTTTGTAGGTGATTGCCAAGAGATTATTGGAATCTAAAATAAATACGCCACACTTATACTTATCATCAGGTTTTAATTCCGTTATGCCCTACATATTATTGAAAACTACTCTATTTGGTACTAACCAATTCATAATATTTTATTGGAATGTGACAGATGTTACACTGGATCCTCTTCTTTCCCTTAGAAAGGATCTTAAAGGTATGGAGTGATATTAATTTTTTATTGGCACATGTTAGATGGTATGTTTTTGGTCCTTATCCTGGTTTGTTTTTGATTTTTTATTCGCTCCTTGATTGCAGAGCAGTATGACGTAAAAGTTTCAGTGAATGACATTATTATAAAAGTTGTAGCGGCTGCTCTAAAAAATGTACCAGAAGCGAACGGTAAGTAATTTCCTCTTATTGTTCTATCCATTTGTGTAATATTTACCTTAACTATCTTAGGTGGTAGCAGCAGTGACGGACCCAGAAAGTGCAGGGCAACTCACATATAAATTTATAGCTATTAAAAATATATATAACAATTTTTGTAACAAAAATACTACTAAATTATTATATACAATACTATGAATGTTTCCGAGTTGTTGACTTAGATGTTTAGCCTCCAATACCGCACCTGCAAAGTATGTTTCAAGCAGAATCAAGTAGTATAAATTAACCTGGACTCCCTGAGCTTAATAACCATGTGGCCAGAAGGCTGTTGGAGATTAGTCTCTGATGGTAGAAGTAGAACTAGAAAGGGTTACTGCCTGATACTTAAAGCCCCTATAGTTTGGAACAGTCAGAGAACAATTGTAAGATCATATCAGCAGTCAAACTTGAGTACATGCAAGAAGTGGAGAAAATGACAGTTGCTATAGACGAAAAAGTAGGGCGAACACAGATGACACCAAACAACAACACTTCTTATTTTTGAAACTTAATAGAAGAATAAGAGAATCAGGTCATGGGGGAGCTGTACTGGTGAGTGCCATGATGAAATCAGATTTTTTTGAATCCCCCGAAACAGCGAAACATTAACTTTAAGGATTTGCTGGAAAAGGAAGGGATGAAAGAAACATTATGTTTTACTGATAAAATGTTCGTAAGATATAGTAGTAACAAGCATCAAATACAAAGCATTGACATTTATAGTTGTTGGAAGTTTGCCTTAATTGCAGGTCACTTCCAGCCACCTCCAACATTTTATTCGTGCTAGATATGGTCTAAGTGGTGCTTACGGCTTGAGCGTTCCTCATCTTACAAGCTGGTTTTTGAGGGTTATTTAGGTCTTAAGCCTAAATTCTCAGTAAAATAATAAAATAGGCCAGACATAACTAACATGAATAACCTAACCCAAAAAGATTACCAAAACAACTAGCTAACTGAACATGAATTACCTAGTACTCTAACAGGCTAAATTCAGACAGCTATTGCTTGTTTTACCACAGGCTAAATACAAGTTTCAAAATATTGTAAATTAAATATATAACGGAAATCAAGGGCTCAATACTTGATTGTGTTTTATGTCTTGGTTCGTTTTTTAGGGTTCTTTGTCTGTTATTGCTACAATTTCATTGCCTATTCTTAGAACTGAGTTTTTCCCTATAGAAGTCTCTAATGCTTAAACCTAACTTATACTATGGCAGCATACTGGAGTGATGAGAAGGGTGAAGTCATCTTATGCGATTCTGTTGACATTTCAATAGCAGTTGCCACTGAAAAGGTAATAGATGTTGTTTAACAGTCATTATCATTTTACAAAGCGCTCATAATTTTTATGTGGCTATAGGGCTTGATGACCCCAATATTAAAAAATGCCGATCACAAGACAATATCTGCTATCTCTTCAGAGGTAATTTTATGTCATTGTCGTAGGTTCCTAGTTAATGTCTTTTTTAGTACTCCTCCGCTGTTTGTGTTTAGCCATTTTAACTTAAATAAATTAAAATATTGGAAAGTGAGGTTATTCTTTGTTCTTAATCAACTTAAATTAATTATTGGTACTTTAGGTCAAGGAACTGGCTGCAAAAGCACGTGCAGGAAAGTTGAAGCCTCAAGAGTTCCAAGGGGGGACTTTTAGGTGAGTTTAATACAGTATACATAGATTGTCATGCAAGCTAGAAAATTCCTTATTATCATTTTTTTTTTGCCAAAACCAATAACTACGAGCATTGTAAAAAACCTTGCAGCATTTCAAACTTAGGAATGTATCCCGTGGATAAATTCTGTGCAATTATAAACCCTCCACAGGTATTTACAACATCTAGTTTGCTGGAATATCTAGATTTTAAATTGGTTAACTTTTTACTTTGTATTATGTTCCATTTTGCTTATGATCTCAGATAATTCTACTATTCTTTTAATTCCAATGTTTTTTCGATCATTTTTTAAAGATGATATGATAAACCAATTTATATATCCTTTCACTCGGCTATGTACCATTTCAACAAATGAGCTAACTATCTTCTTGGTGAACCAATGATGATTTTCACCTAATTTGATTTTATTTAAAGAAGAAAGGAAATAATAACTGAAAGATTTTGGTTCTTTTTATATCTTAATAGTCACTTAGTCGCAGACCTTTCGTGAAATTATTCCTGTTCTCTGACTTATTTCCTTATTTTGTAATCCTATCTCGAAAGTTGTGTCATTTCAGAATGCCTGTTTTATTAATCTGAGAAACAGTTACCCAATCCGCTTTGGGGCCTGGATTTTAAAACGATCAGTGTGTTCTGTTGCTCTGGATTAATATAGCTCTTTATTAATTTGGATATCATGTGATGCAGGCTTGCATTCTTGCTGTAGGGAGAGGCAACAAAGTTGTGGAACCAGTAATTGATGCTGATGGTATAAATTTATGAACGATCTTTATGCCACTTAATGCTTAAACTTGAAGTTTGTTTTGACATTGGTTTTTATTTGCTACTAGGAATTGAGAAGCCATCAGTTGCTACTAAGTTGAACTTAACATTATCAGCCGATCATCGTGTCTTTGATGGCAAAGTTGGAGGTACGTGTAATTAAATACTTTAATTAGCCAATGGAAAGTATGGTGTTTTTGATTATATGGTTTAACTCAATTTTGCAGGTGCATTTCTCTCTGCTCTGAAGTCAAACTTCAGCGATATTAAACGACTTCTTTTATAATGACATACACCAAACTTTACTGGTGTTTGATTATTGTGCTTCTCATGACAAATCATGTTGATTAACCACAACCTGGCTTGGAGTTGCATAACATAATCATTTTTGTGCATTTTATTTATACCTTCACGGGAAACGGTTTTTTACCTTTGTCGGTTTTTGTAAAATAATATACTGGGTGTCATTACCCATATCTTGAGGAAATACCCACCACCAATGTACCCATCTAACATTAGGCTTCCAACATATGAGATTCCAGCATGTTGGTAATTTTGTTAATTAGGCAGTTTTTTGCCTTTTGATATTTAATAATTTTGTATGAACAGCTTTGTATAGACTGAATAAATATCAACATTGTTTTGATGAATAAAAATTACATTCATGGGCTGCATGCCCTACTTAAGCTGATGTTACTATTTATTTGTTCTTGGCGTTTTAGTGTTCATCTTAGTTGGGTGCTGTTCTTCCCATCCTTAATCTTTAATGGTGAAGAGCCACTTTAATATCCCTTTTAATTTCAGAAGTACATATTTGGACGCATTTATTCCATACCAAAACACTTTTTAAGTGAGACATGCTTTTATTTTTCTAAAAACTAGTATGGAAGTATATTCTCGAACTCACTCATTCAATGATTTTATTAATCTCACAATTTAGTGACAAATACGAAAGTGCAGTTCTGGATTTGTCAAGCGGAAATTTAAAAAAACACCACCTTGCATGTATTTGGCAATTCGGTGAATAGTTTGGAAGTGTATTTTCGAAATTGTCAAACGGAAAATTTAATAAAACACCACCTTGTATGTTTTTTTCACTCACGATCAATCATACCACCATTTCTTCAAATCCTACCAAAACCTCCTTACACACTCAATCAACTTTTTTTACTTCAAAACAACATTTCTCTATTTTTTCACATCAAAAGAAACAAAAGAAGCTGGAATTTAAGGCAATGTGCTTGTATTTCCTTCCTTATTATTTCATATAATTTGGTTTTCTGTCTGAAAAAACAAATGTCGCGGTTGAAAATGTATATTCGGTATTTTTGAATTAGTTCAATGCTGCATTAGGTCCATTTTTCTCTCCTGTTATGACTGGCCTTAGATATGGTGCAACCTGTTGCTATCCTCAAATCCATTGTATCTACGGATTTCAAATCGGTTGATGCCCAGGTAGCTGTTGGTAAACAATTTACAAATGAACACGAGTTTGTAGTGAAAATATACTCCAATGGATGCGCAAGGTGGTGTCAAATTGAGTTTCGGTGTTGTAATCAGAAGGCTAGATAATGCTTTTGATGGAAGATATGCATTTGTGACATTGAGATGCAAAAGAAGTGACAAATACGTAAAGCTTATACGGAAGTTGAAGCAGGATGACACTGGTTCGAGGAGATGTAAGTGTCCTTTTAAGTTGCAAGGGTACCTTAATAATACATGGATATTTAATGTGATTTGTGGCATTCATGATCATGACACGTGTTACAAATTAGTCGGTCATCTCATTGCATGTCTCCCTAAACCTGAAAAAAAATGAACTTATTTATGACATGTCATTGAACTTGGTGTAATCCAAAAACATACTTGCAACTTTAAAATGGAAAAGAGTTTAAAATGTCAAATATTAATCAAGTATACAATGTTCGTACCCAAAACAACAAGGCGATAAGAAGACCAAGAACTGAAATGCAACAATTTTTAAAACTTTTGGAAGAAAACCATTATGTATTACGTTCAAAGTGTACGAGGATGGAGAAACAATTTGAGATATATTTTGGACTCATCCTGATTCCATCAAGTTGTTCAACATATTTCCTACTGCTCATTATTGACTCAACATATAAGACCAACAAATATCGCTTCCACTTTTGAAAATTATTGGTGTTACTTCTATGGAGATGACTTTTTCAGTCAGGTTTGCATTTTTGAAAAGTGAAAAAGAGGACAATGTTACTTAGGCTTTAGACATATACCGGATTATGTGGCTCATGTAGTAGAAGAAGATCCAATAAATTTTTAAGGTGTCTTGTCATCTATGGATGCAGATTTATGGCAAGAAACTATTAAGGATGAGATAAATTCTTTAGAATCTAACCGGATCCAGCACTTTGTAGACTTAACTCCTGGTTGCAAACCAATCAGGTGTAAATGAGTTTTGATAAGTACAAGGCTCAACTTGTAGGAAAAGGTTTTAGGCAACGAGAAAATATATATTTCTTCTATACTTTTTCTTTAGTCACTAGAATTACACCCATTAGAGTTCTGCTTTCAATTGCTTCTATTTGTAACTAAATAGTACATCAAATGGACGTTAAAAACATCTTTTTTAAAAAGTGATTTAGAAGTAGAAATTTATATGGACCAACCAGAAGGATTTGTGATTCAGAGGCAAGAAAACAAGATTTGTAAGTTAGATAGGATTCTGTATAGTCTAAAACAAGCTCCAAAGTAATGGCATGAAAAGTTTGATAACTTAGTAACATCGAATGGGTACAAAGTGGATGAAAGTGACAAATTGTTTATTACAAATATGAAAATAACATTGCACTATCATTTATCTCTATGTAGACAACTTACTCATATTTGAATCAAACATTCAGGTCGTTAATGATGTGAAGTCATTATTGTGCAACAACTTTGATATGAAACACCTCAGAGAAGGCAATGGGATTCTCGAAATCAAGTTCACTAGATCTGAAAAGGAAATATCTTTGGATCAATCTCATAATGTGGAAAATATCTTAAAGAAATATAACTACTTTGATAGTAAACTTTCTTACACACCATACGACCCTAATGTTAAACTATTTTAAAACAATGGTGATATTAGTAAACAAAATGAGTATGTGAGCATCATTGCCAGTCTTAAGTATGCCATCGTTTGTACTAGACCTGATATTGGAAATGTCGTAGGATTGTTGTGCAAGTTTACATGTAAATCAAATAATTAGCATTGGAAAGTTATTGAGAGAGTCATGTGATACCTTAAAAGAATCATGAATCTTGGTCTACATTATGAGATATTTTTTGATGTACTTGCATGATACAACGATGCAAATTAGGGCTCTGTTTGATAAAATTAGCGGTTGAGTGATAAGCTAGTTGTTAGCTTATAGCTTATGACTGATGGCTCATAGTTTATAGCTTATAACTGGTGGCTGATGACTGATAGTTGATAAGCTAATTAAAGTGTTTGGTAAAATAATATAAATAAGTGATTATTTCGATTAAGAAAATAATATAAATAAGTGATTATGAAATAAGCTAATCTACTGTTCGTCCTCTAACATATCATCGATTACATAATTTCTAAGACCTTTCGATTTCCTTTCGATTACAGTAACAATAACAAGCGTGATTAAAACTAATATATGATTTATGTTCCTAAATTTGAATTAAGCAAACAGATAACGAAAGCACGAATTAAGCAAACGCGGTTACGATTAACAAAATATATATTAATCAAAATAAATCAATCATATTTTATAAATATGAACTTGAATTAAGCAAACAAGTACAACTGAATAAAGCAATCAGAATTATAGATAGAATTGAAAAGAAATTGAAATTGCTTGGAAATTATTAAAACCTCAAAGTTAACGGAGATACGATTACTGCAGATCAACCCTTTGGAATTAGTCCTCCATAAGACTCATGCTTAACAATGTATTTTCGTGAATAGTGAATAATAGTACCATAGCGGTGATTTTTGACTTTTATAATACAAGGTAAATCGGGCGATAATGCCATCCGACCCGAAAGCATAAAGTAAACAGCCAAATTCTAATTATTGTAACTAGTCTGAAACTTCAACAAATTATTCAAGGCTTCTTCACTCTGAATCATATTTTAGATTCAACATGAAACTTGTAGCTCTTTCTCTTAACTTTCCAACACATATCAGAACACGCAAAACGATATTCCGTAGCTTAAATTATGGTCTACACAGTAAAAAGGTATCAAATAACTGCTAATGGTGAAAATCAAATACGAAAATAGATTAGATATTAAAATAAACTTAAATCTAAAAACACAATAAAATAGTAAAATTAATAAAACAAACTAAGGAAATGCTTAAGTACAATAGTAGAAGAATGTGCATCAAAATGCCCTAATCAGAGAGCCTTTATTATAATGGTAAAAGACGTCAAATAAGGAGAAATCACAATATTGTTAGAGGTTGTATTTCTAAGGGAGATGTAAGAGTGAATCATGTACGCACTGGTGAAAATTTAATAGATCCTTTGACGAAAGAATTGGTTAGAGAGAAAGTTCATAATAAATCCAAGAAGACGAGACTAATGTCTATAGATAACTGAGTTACTCACAATGGTAAGTCGATGTAAAAGACTAGAAATTCCAATAATTAGATCCAATGGATAATAACAAATTGTGAGTAATATGAGATGATCATCTAATATAAATAAAGAGAAAGGCCAATCGTGAAACCATAAGAGAATGGGATAGTAGAAACGCTTAATGAGATGTATACTATGTATAAGTGGAGTACATAGATACAAGAGTACTCTTGATAGAATCACTTGTGTGATTGTGGAACTTAGGTCGGTTCCTATGAAATTTCGAGACATAACTCCTTGAGTCTTCACTAAATTGGGATATACATGCAGGGTCATTGAAACACGAGCTTTTAAAATATACCCTAAGAAAAGGTTGTGTGCGAGTTTGATGTCCGAGATAAAGTTTAAGACAATTGTGTTGTTATTGTTGAATTAGAACCCTACATGTTATGCAAAAGTTGAATTCATAGACAACTCTATTTAAGCACAATCTTAGAAACGTTTGATGTTACTTTTGAAACTTTTTTTATTTTAAATTCAAATTGGGGATTGTTGAAACATGTCAATATTTCAATATGCGGATGAATTTGAAGAAAAAAATCGGTAGCCCCACATTGTTAGAAAATTATATGTGTTTGTGTGAGTTGAAAAAACTCTAAGTTCCACATTACTTAGAATCGATTTCTTGGTTAACTCATTTCATTATATAAAGAAGACACGTGTTTCATTACAAAACACCAAAAACTTCTTGAATTTTCTCTTGTTCACTCTCTTCTCTACGTTTTTGAATTTTCGAAACGTCAACATCTCCCTTTTCTTTATACTCAAATGAATTTTCTGAGTACTTTCATGAATTATTTTTAGATAATTATTTGAATTTCTCCTTGTTTGAGAATTTTTTTTTGAGTGGCTAAATGATCATTATTAAACTCTCTTTAGAGAATTATTTAAATCTCTTCTCGTTTGAAAAATTATTACGACTGGTCTTTATAACAGATACTATGAGTGGTATTTATATCATATTTGACTGAGTTTTATCATACAGTATAAAACTTAATTGTTTAATCTTGGAGGCATCGTGAATGTTTGTATGTTCTACACAATTTTGGACAGTGTTGTGAGACGTCTTAAAGAGAGCGATCTAATCCGCGACTCGATCCCGTAATTTCTTCCGTGAGACATTTTAAAGAGAGCGACCTAATTCGCGACAGTGTTGTGAGACGTCTTAAAGAGAGCGATCTAATCCGCGACTCGATCCCGTAATTTCTTCCGTGAGACATTTTAAAGAGAGCGACCTAATTCGCGACTCGATCCAATAATTTCTTCTTGGCAATTTTTCAAAATAGTAAACCAAAAAAACCTTAAGTACAAAATTGATTTTTATTATTATTTTAATACAATACCATTATAGTTCAAAACTATAGTTGCCTCTTGAAACAAACAAATAACAAAGGAGAAGGTGCACACTCATTTTATTACTAAACAACTAGTAGAACTCAGTTACATGACTCTAAATCATCAAAATGAGGGAAAACCACTCTAGTGTGTTCACTGAGTTTTATTACACATTCTTGAAATGACACAATTTCTAATCTTCAAGCTCAATAATCTTCACAACTGATGAGTCGCCAACTTTCTGGCAAACAACGACTCGATCATGTGGCTTTATAACGCCAAAGGCCTTGCCATGGTCTAAAGCAATCTTCAAAATCGATTCATTTGTTCCCGCATTAAACTCAGTCTGCATGCAAAAAAAAAAAAAAAACAAACTCACTGAGTTTAACAATTCTAAAGTGAAAGATGACAAACATCACTGTATCAATCAACACTGAAAAATTCTTACGGGGTGTCGAGGATCTGCCAACATAGGGAAAAGACCTCTCACAATAAGCGATTGCCTAGCCTGTGACACAGTCATAAAATGAAACAGATGGAACCAAAAACATGTTAACTTCAATGTCAAGTAATGTTATGCAAGTCAAGCAAAGACGAACTAGTTGATTATATACCTGAAAAGCGCCGGTGAATGTCCATCGTAGTTGATTTGTCTTCAATTGAGGAATGACAACAGATATCACAGGCATGGTGGGCCTGTACTTTGCAAGCAACCTATGTAAATACACAAAAAAACAAGTAATTATATAACACTAAGATATCAAAATCACAACAGAAGAAGGAGATGGAATGAAATAGAACCTTGCAGCCCTTCCAGATGAGGTGAAGCAAATGATAACAGACGCCTTAACCTTGACGGCTGCTCGAACCTGTAATATACTTCAATTAGTACATGGTCCTTTCAGCAAGTTAATAGAATAACGTTGACAGGAAAAATTAGTAATGCAAATAAGATATGTACCGCGGAGGAAGCTATTGATTCTAGGTGGCTCATTGGCTCTCCCACGTATTTGACAGTCTTCTTAAAATACAAGTCTTGATTGTAAACTTTCTCAGCTTCAGCACAAATTTTTCCTACTGTAGAAATGGTTTCCACAGGGTATAATCCAATAAGGGTCTCTGCCCCAAGGAGAATTGCATCACTGCCATCCAACACTGCATTGGCAACATCGGTTGCTTCAGCACGAGTAGGTCTCAGATTGTTAGTCATAGAATCCACCACACGTGTGACAACAACGGGCTTTCCTGCCATGTTACACTTAAAAATAGCAGCTTTTTGGAACAAAAACACCTGCCAAATTAAACAAAATGGAAACATAGGATAACAACTATTATCTCGCTACAAATTTACCATCTATAACATCAGATTTTTCTGATCAGAAGTAAATGCTGACCTTCTCAGGCGGGAGATCTATCCCTAAATTTCCACGAGAGACAATGATGCCATCCGCTTCACTCAATATTTCGTTAAAATGTTTCAATCCCTATACCGATTTTACAGAAGAAAGATTAATTTTACAATCACAATTGAGCAGTCATCGAAAGACTTTGAACTGCCAAATTGGATCAAAGTTTCTTACCTCTATATTTTCAATCTTTGCAAAAATATGTGTCTGCTTGAGGTTTTCGAATTTGGAGATAAATTCACGGGCCTGCAAATGAAAATTAGAGGTGTTTTTTGTGAGGAATACGAAAAAATGAAAATGATTTACTTCATTAACAGTGTTACACAATCTAAGCAAGGTTAAAACCAATCAAGTATATCCCATACATGGCGAACATCTTCAGCGTGCCGAGTGTACAGCGCAAGGAAGTCTATTTTGTTTTGAACACCCCACGTGCGAATTACCTGAGTTAGCGAATATAATGTCAAGCAAGAGATTCATAAAACTACGAGATAATCATCTCTATTCATGTAAGAGTTCTTTTTGTTACCTCTTTATCCTTATCTGTAAGAGTTGGAAGATCAATACGAATCTGAGAGACATGTAGAGTATACAATGAGCCAGAAAGTGTAGCGTCATTTTTTATGAGACAAGTTACATCATCCCCATTCACCTCGCTGACCTGCATTGTGAAACAGATAATATTTATTAAGCTATATATTAACTTGGTAGATTTATAGGATCTAAACTCTAAAGAACAGTTTGGAAAATGAATTCAGTTTCAAATATATATATACATTTACTTGTCGAGTAGGTCAAAGAAATGTATTGCAATAACATAAGCAACTAAATTTATTAAGATAATCACTTAACCAAAATAAACTATTGTGAACGCACTGAAGATTGAACTATTACTACATTACCTCCAGCCATACAGATGTTGTTTCACTTCCGGTAAACAAATATTTACCGATAAAAATGGTATCACCCTTCTTCACAGCCTGCATAATCACGGATACCTTAGTTAAAGGGGGAATCACATTGCAGTAAACATGCAGTCTGAAAAACTCGTGGAATAACAGAAAAAAAACATGGAAAAAGGTATATACTAACCTTTGATAGCCCGCTATAATTTACCGGTAGTAGATTTGAAGTAGCTTCTTTGTCTTGATCTGGAGTTAAGACAAGCAATGTGCCTGCTTCAAGGGTAATTGGACGATCGGTTTTATTCACAACTTGTAACTCTGGACCCGCAGTATCTAGCATAACCTGAAATCGGACCAAAATTAATGTATAATGTTACAATAATTACCCTTCATAATTCTTATGACACAAGTAAAATAACAGCAAACATGTGGCAGGTTTACCGCGCAGAGTTTTTGTGAGGTTTTGATAGCAGCCCTTAAATTTTCCAATGTCTCTTGGTGGTATTCAGAATCACCCCATGAGAAGTCAAACCTTGCAACTAGCATATGACAAAAAAATAAGAATTAAATGACAAAAACAAATGACTCAGAAGCAGACAATAGACAAAGAAGAAAAACTTAACACAGAAGGGAAAATGTGAGATCAATGTGACAAATGGAAATTTACAATTAATTTCTGAACAGACATCGAAAGGCTTTAATGAAATAATACCAGACATTCCTGCATCGAGGCATCGGGTAATTGTCTCAACCGATCGTGAATTTGGACCAAGTGTGCCTACAATTTTAGTCATAGCTGGAAAGAAACTCTGCAGAATGCACATTATAAACCTTGATCAATATCTTGACAAACATTAAAACAACCTAAAACACGAAAAACACAACACTCATAGCAATCAAAAGCAACAGCAAGAACTGGAAGACCAAAAGCAGATATGTTTAAATCAGAATCACAATACTTAAAAGAAGATCAGCAGAATTAAAACACTACTATACAAAACTACAGTATCAAAATTTAAACTTGATCTGCCACACTAGAAATGGGTCAACAAAAATTCTCATAACCCCAATTGTTTACATCAAGACAAGAATAACATAACATGAGAAAAGAGTTGAAATAAATAAATAAATGAAGATAGAGATAGATAGAGAGAGATGCTGACAGGTTTGGATGGCTCTAGGATGGAAGCCATCCTAATAGGTTCCTCAAGAAGCAAAGGGCTTGAATGCATTTTGATGTTTGTTGTAAAGTGTCAACAGCAGCACAAAACCTAAACAAAACCAAAACTAGTGATGATGAAAGAAAATGAGAGTAAATCTAAGAAAATGTGGTAGTAGTTGTTGTTGTTGTACGGTAAAGTGTTAATGATGATGATGATGAAAGGGAAGAAGAATAGTACAATAATTTTTGAAAGGTGAATAATACTAAACCAACAGTGTGATTGAAAAGGAAACTTAAACTAAACTATAGTACTAAAACTAATGAATATATGTGTATATATAACCAACCATGTCGCGAACACTTAATCAAAAAAAAGGACCATAATTTGAAACTATTGACTATCAAAAACTATCTTTACAAAATAGATTTTATTTAAAAATAAATTAAATGGAAAGTGAATTATGTTTGAACATATTAATAGAATAGAATAGAATAGAAAAAGGTAGTGAAGCTGAAAGGAGTAAATATTATATGTTAGGCACACAGCGTGTCGAATACCGGTGGCGACAGAGTTTGCCTTGGATTTTGGTGGGAGTATCTGACCGCTTAACTAAACAACGGCTGTAAAAAATAACAAGGGATGTATCTGGATAAATAACCGCCGGTATTAGAATTAGTACTAGTATGTTATTTATGACCAAAACCACAACACAAACATGCCTTAATATCTATATGTATATTTGTGACAAAACTAAGGTCAACTACGGTCATTTTCTATTTTTTTTAGTATTTTTTAAAATTTTATTTATTTAATTAACAAATAATCAGAATTATAATCATGTAAGGTCAAGTTTATTAGATGGTTTAATAAAGCTTAGTCTATATCTAATTAGTGTCGTGAAAAATCAATAATTCAAGTGTTATAATTGGTTATTGTATTTTGGCAACCGATTGCAGGATGTAGTATATTTGAAAGAATCCACCAAACACCTAGTGTGCAACATGAATTATGTCTCCAATGAAAGAATTTCCGACTATCTACCAATCCTTGATTCGAAGAATTACGACAAATTGTACAAATAAATGAAAGTGTTGTTTGGCTACCAAGATGTTCTTGAAGTGATCAAGAACACTGTGAGTCCTCTTGTCGAAGGTTCAACGGATGCACAACGAGCAACGCATAAGGAAGAAAAGAAAAAAAATTTCAAGACGTTTTTTTTAATCCATCAATGCGTTGAAGTGGATAATTTCAAGTAAGTCATCGAATGTGAAACATCGAAGCAAGCGTAGGAAATCTTGGAGAAGGCATACGCAGGGGCTAACAAGGCAAAGGTTGTGAGGTTACAAACTCACAAACGTCAATTTGAGTTTATTCAAATGGAGGAAAAGGAGACCATCAACTATTCCACGACGAGAATTACTCGGTTGGTGAACCAAGTAAAAGCATATGGAAAAACGATCACAGAGCATATGTTGTTGCAAAAATCGTGCTTTCTTTGACGGCATGATTCAATAACATAGTCTTAGCGATTGAGGAATCGAATGATCTTGCGATAATGAGCAAAGAGGAGCTACAAGGCTTTCTTGAGGCACATGAACAAAAAATGGAAAAAAGGAATGTTTATAAGCCAAAGGCGGAGACTGCTTTGCAAGTCCGTTTCAATGAGAGAGACAAGAAGACGAAGGAAAAGTGTCCCATGAGCAAAGGTAAAGGGAATTTTTTAAAATTTTGGTGGAAGAGAATCTCAAAATTCCAAGAATTCAACATTCCAAAAGAGTAAAAACAGTGGTAGTAGGTTGTTGGATCAAACAACTCTAGATGAGGCAATCTAAGAGGTAGATATGGAATAATAATGGTTGGCAAGAACGTCGTGCAATGCTTTAATTGTCAAAAGCCTGGCCCTTTTGAAATAGAGTGCAATTCCAACAAGAAAGAATCTCAAGAAGATGAAGCTAGAGTTGCATGACAAGAGTTTGATGATGAGAACACACTATTGGTCATGATCATATAGGGGAAATGCAACACCAGCAGCATGGTTCGGGGTGTTACACTCTAAAACCCCAAATCTTATTTTTAAAAGATAAACACACATGAGATGTTACTTCATCAAAAACATGCATACTTTATTCATGCAAAGTCAACTAACTCGTAGTGGAAAATCAAATTGTAACATAACTTCGAAAACATTAGTCAAGAAAAGTAAAGTTCAACCATTACTCAATGAAAACACATTCACCCATTCCCTAATGTTACAAAATTAGAGCAATGTCCCAAACTAAACGAAAATAAATAGATAAAATGAAGCGAGCTGCGAAGCCATCTTCCAACTCACAAGTTATCACTCATGCTGATTATTTGTACAAATTGCACAAAGGCACACAAAAAACAAAAGAAAAGGGTGAGAATACGCCTTACAATATTAACGGTGAGAATTAATAGTAGAGGGATAAACATAATACATATCAATATATTATTATCACAATAACACAATCACAATTACAATTATAATTCATATTATCTGCAATGCTAAACGCACCAACTCCTTCATCTATATGCACGTGGTACCAGGTTTTAGGATATCAGAGGTGTATTACTTATTTATCCACAATCTCTAGTCTCTATATGAACCAACGATTCCACCAAATGAATCAGAGACCCGCGCCTCTGGTCGCTCACCTGAACCAACAATTCCACCAAGTTAATTTAAGGCCATCACTGAACTGAAGTCTTACCTATCTCCAAGATATATGCATGCATGAAAATGTAGGCAACAAGCATGCAACTCAAGAATCGCCAAAAGTCATTTTAATATCATTCACCAAAAAGGTTTCATATTTGAACCAAACATTTGCCAATAATCAAGCCACCATTATAATTACACCGGACTACTAATCACAATAAAATAATTACTTTCATCAATTATAATTATTAAACTCTAACACACCCAAAGTTACTCTCCAAGATTCTAAAGGATCCCAAAGGGTAACCTTCACGAGTGATAACTCTACTAATCCTAAGGGCTGGCAGTTTGACTCAAAATTGACCCGAAGGTAACCCGAAAGGTCACTAATGTCAAAAATTGCATAAAAATCGGCGAAAAATTCCCCAAACTCAAAACTGCCAAAAAACGCTTGACCCGCTGCCGCTGGTGCCGGATGCAGTCGGACTTCGAACTTCGATAACCGTTATTGTAACACCCCAATTTAAAATTTTGTTGTTTATAATATTTATTTATTAACATTATATAATTATTGTGTTGAGTTGATTATTTATTGGTGAGGGTGTCAGACCATGAGTCAGAAAATATATTAGAAAAATTAAATAATAGTTTATGTTGTTAGTAGTTAAAATAATAAGAAAATAGAATATTTGAACGAGTAGAGATGTTGAGGGTATTGAGGTCATTTCATGAGATTAAGTGAGGGAATATGAGGAAAAACATGATTGAGGGGTTTTTTTAATAATAAAAAGGGAAAATAAGGGAACAAGGGGTCATATTTTCATTGCACATGAAAAGTTGAGAGAAAGGAGAAGAGTGTTAGGGCAAGAGGGGGCTTAAGGAGAACAATCCATCCATAGATATCTTCCCTTGTATTATGATTAGTATAACATAACAAAGAAATATTCACAAGCCAAACAAACATGGGTGTTTGGTGATTCCTCCCCCCACCCCCCCCCCCCCCCCCCCCCCCCCCCCCCCCCCCCAAAGGTAAGATGAGCATAAAGCTAAAAGCTAAACTCAAGATAGTGATCTTTATATGTGGTAAGAATGCAAAATGATTGGAGAATCTTAGGGTTAAAAATTAGGGTATGACACCCGAGTCAAAGAACGAAACAGTTTGTGAGAAACATGTATGGGTCTGCGTCATTTCTTATCATTGTTCTTCTAGTTCCTTAAATGAAACATTTGTCTTTACTGTCTTTAATTTTCATTCTCGTTTAATGTCATTTATTGCACTTTACATACTTGTCATTTACCAAATCTTTTCTTTAATTAAGTTGTGCGTCTATTTTGTCTTTATTCAAATAATTGCATTTAATTCACATACACTATTTTTCATAAAATTACTTTGCACAAATTGCTTCTGATATTTTTCGAGTTAATATTACAAGCACAGTAAACTCGTGATTGTTTACCCAAAACACCGATAAACACCTAGTATGTATATTACGCAAATGGGATGAGGGCTAGCTCACAGTGGCGAGTTGCCTAGTACGGTGGTTTTTTAGGCTATTTTAGGGACCAACTAAGTGAGGTGGGAGATCCTGCTGCTGGCCGACGCTGCTAGGTCGCATGTGGGCGGATGGAGCAATGTTGTTAGGGTTACTTATAGCGAAGCACTCTCCGAGTGATGTTTGAATGTGTGTAAGTAAGTGTTACTTGAGAGTTATCTCTATCCCCTTGAGGGATGATGTATTTGTAGGAATTCCATATTCTTAAGATTTTATTGAAAAAAGTCACTGCGCACCCAGTCAAAAGGTGGTCAATTGAATTCTTATTCTCAAGGGATACGTGAGTCAGTAGTTATCTTAATTTTCCCACTATGCAAGACCCGTCTTATCGCACGTTTCCTCTCCCCAGAGGCGATGAAACGCGTGGGCGAGGCGATATCTCCCTTTAGCGACCTTGCCTCGTCGGCCTTTTCTAGGGCAGTCCCGAGTTGTCACCCTAGGTAAAATTATATGCAAAATATATCACTACACAAGGTATTTAAAAAATATTGATCAAATACTAATTCAGAATTACATATGGACTAAATACATTGATTATTCAAAATTATTTTTGTATACAATTTATATTAAATACTCTTACATAAATATTAAATAATTATCACTCTTAATGATAAACTTGTAAAGTTAACAAATTTACTATACCAACCAACTTTTTTAATTTTCATATTTTTTTCTATGAAATTTAATATTTATGGATGGAGATATAGTAATACTTTTTTCCATATCAGCAAACATGTACCCAACGATTATAGACACTTCTAAAATAAAAGTATTTTTTGTGGTAAAAATAGAGTATTATACTACCATTTCAACCAATTACTCTTGCTTCATAGAATATACCTATTATATTAAAATAAAATAAATAGTTATGATGAGTCATATATTTTGAATTTCTAAACATCAACTTTATGTTTATCTCTTTTCTTCTGCCAGTATTAAAGATTATCATTTTGAGTATTAAACTTATGTTAAAAAAATAATAGCAATTTTTTAATAATGAATTAAAAAATATTTTTCACCATTATTTATTGTAATGTTAAAAAGTTATTGCATGAAAGAAAAATACCTATTATAATTTCTATTTTATTATTATAAGAAAATGCAAAGGAAAAACTAACACAAGTTTAAGTTATATTAAAATGGTGTATCATATTACCTTCATCATCAGAATATAATCTTAATAGATACTCCCTCCGTTTTTTATTATAAGTCGTTTTGGAAAAAAAAATTGTATTTAAATATAAGTCGCTTTACAATTCCAATGAATAATTAATGCTATTTTTCTTATTATATCCTTAAATATTTATTATTCTCTCTCATTTCAATTATATAAATTTATCTTCCACATATCATTAATGAAGGATAATTTTGTAAAAACCTTCTAAATTTCTCATTTTCATACAATAATTATTATTTTCCTTAATCTATGTGAAAAGTCTAAAACGACTTATAATAAAAAACGGAGGGAGTATTGCATAGTCTTACATGATATTGATGAAAATTGGATAGATAAACTAAAAGCATATTAAAGTGTTTATGTCCTAAAGAACGTGTCTTAAAATATAGATATAAAAAACTAATACTTCACGGTAAGAGGTGAATAAGGTGATTTAGCTCAATATAGATTAGCAAGAATTTTTATTTTATTTTACACAACAAAGTTGTAATCTTAGGACCTTTTCACATTGGAATTTGAGTGAGGTGATTGAGCAGGATTTGTACCTATTGGTACTTTTCTTTTAATTCCTGCAACGAAGTTGTAATCATAAGACCTTTACATGATAGGAGGCGAATCAGGTGATTGAGCTAGATTTGGACCGGAGGGAACTTTTCTTTTTATTTCTCGAACAAAGTTGTAAGACGTTTGTATGTTGGGAGGCGAATCAGGTGATTGTTCTGGATTTGGACCGCTTGGAACTTTTCTTTTAATTTCTCCAACAAAGTTGTAAGACGTTTGCATGGTGAGAGGTGATTCCGGTGATTGTTCTGGATTTGGACCGCTGGGAACTTTTCTTTTTATTTCTCCAACAAAGTTGTAAGACGTTTGCATGGTGGGAGGTGAATCCGGTGATTGTTCTGGATTTGGACCGCTAGGAACTTTTCTTTTTATTTCTCGAACAAAGTTGTAAGACGTTTTCTTGGTGGGAGGTGATTCCGGTGATTGTTCTGGATTTGGACCGCTGGGAACTTTTCTTTTTATTTCTCGAACAAAGTTGTAAGACGTTTTTTTGGTGGGAGATGATTCTGGTGATTGTTCTGGATTTGGACTGCTGGGAACTTTTCTTTTTATTTCTCGAACAAAGTTGTAAGACGTTTGCATGGTGGGAGGCAAATCCGGTGATTGTTCTGGATTTGGACCGCTAGGAACTTTTCTTTTTATTTCTCGAACAAAGTTGTAAGACATTTGCATGGTGGGAGGTGAATCCGGTGATTGTTCTGGATTTGGACCGCTGGGAACTTTTCTTTTTATTTCTCGAACAAAGTTGTAAGACGTTTTCTTGGTGGGAGGTGATTCCGGTGATTGTTCTGGATTTGGACCGCTGGGAACTTTTCTTTTTATTTCTCCAACAAAGTTGTAAGACGTTTGCATGGTGGGAGGTGAATCCGGTGATTGTTCTGGATTTGGACCGCTAGGAACTTTTCTTTTTATTTCTCCAACAAAGTTGTAAGACGTTTGCATGGTGGGAGGTGAATCCGGTGATTGTTCTGGATTTGGACCGCTAGGAACTTTTCTTTTTATTTCTCGAACAAAGTTGTAAGACGTTTGCATGGTGGGAGGTGATTTCGGTGATTGTTCTGGATTTGGACCGCTAGGTACTTTTCTTTTTATTTCTCGAACAAAGTTGTAAGACGTTTGCACAGTGGGAGGTGATTTTGGTGTTTGTTCTAGATTTGGACCGCTAGGTACTTTTCTTTTTATTTCAAGAACAAAGTTATAATCGTAAGACGTTTGTATGGTAGGAGGTGATTCCGGTGATTGTTCTGCATTTGGACCGTTGGGAACTTTTCTTTTTATTTCTCGAACAAAGTTGTAATTGTAAGATCTTTTCAAAGGAGAAGGTGAGTATGGCAAATGAGATGGATTTGAAATAATAGATACTTTTCTTTTCATTTGATAATTTGTATGATGATCACTAACAACAAGAGAGATGAGTAACATAGCCATAAGGGCAATCAAATAAATCTTAGAAATTTCCATCTCTTTGAGTTTGAGTTCATGTGTTACAAGGATTATGTATAAATAACAAGGGTATGGGGTATAAAAGTTATTTTGATCAAAATACAACTCACACTAGTTGTTTTAATTAAAACTTAATTAGAAACAAAATTGGTAATACAACTCACGCTAGTTGTTTTAATTTAAACTTAATTAAAAACAAAATGATATTTTATTTATGCAATTAAGAAATGTAGACGTGGATATTTCCTCAATTTGGAAATAAACAATTTTTAATCCATAGTTTTTCAAATAATTTATTTTAAGATTTTTCCTATATTACACTTTCTAGACTTTATTATCTAGTTTTTTAAATGAATATGCAATGTTTAATTAAAATCTAGAACATCGTATTATTTTATCAAATTAATAAATTTTGGACAAAATTATTTTTAAATGAAGCAACTTTAAATGAGGTGTGCCTTTGATTGAGGTGTAAACATAATTTTTATGGTATATGCGAGTTTTGTGATTTTGCATTTCCCTATTTATAAGAAAAACATGTACACAAAATTTTTAAACTTTGTCGATAATATAAAACACTGAAAACATATTTGTCAGTAAATAAACATAAGATAAAGGCTCAAATATTTGTCCTTGATAAATATTATAAAATGACAAGAACTATTTATTTTTGAAAAAGTACAAAAATAAAGGATATAAATAAATATGAAAAAGAAATTGTTATTGATCTTGCCAATCTAGCAAAACCATTACCAAAAATATGTATAAGGGGTGGAAAAGCAGGTCGTGGTACGCTGGGAAGACCACAGACTCGCTAAAAAATGGTGGGTAGGATTGGAATTTTGGGTCGGCCGTCCACCAAAGCTCGCTCCATCAAAATCTGTCGCCCGCTAAAACTTGTCCCACTAAAATCCGCCACCCGCCAAAGTCTGTCACGCCTATTCGTCCAGCTTCTCCTGCCTTAAACCCGCCCTTTTTTAATTAATTTAGTAATTTCAATTCTTGATGGTTTTATTTTATACATTTATTTGTGAAATTGTGCAATATTTTTTAAGTAAATTTTGTTAAAAATATGCTTTATAAAAAATTATTCGAAAAAATTTAATTGAAAGGTAAAAAAAAAAGGAGGGCTTGCCAATCCGCCATCTTAGCGGGGCGTGTTAGGTTTTTATGTCCATTTTCACTTGGCGGACTTATTCGCCCTGCTCTTTTTGACTTAAGGCGGGGCGGGACAGGCAGCCTGTTTTGCTACCCCTAATGTGTGTATTTGGGACAAAACTAAGGTCAACTACAATCATATTCTAATTTTTTTTAATATTTGTTTAAAATTAATTTTTTTAATTATTTAATCATCAGAATTATAGTCATCTATCCTATAATTATATCTGGTCAAGTTTATTAGATTTATTAATAAAGATTAGTCTCTATTTAATCAGTGTCGCGAAAAATTAATAATTTAAATGTTGTAATCGGTTACTGCATTTTGGTAACCACTACTAATATGAAAACAAAACTTCTAATTTCACTTGAATTAACCATTATCTCCACTTTTTCTTTAAAGGCACAACTCCTCTCTCTTTTTTCAATCTGATACTGCGTTTTCACTTTTCATCTTTGAGTTATCTTCTTCTCATAATATTTACTCAACATACTGTTTTTCTCTTTTAACATCTTAACTTTGCTAGTATTTTTGCAGTTTTATAAATTCAACAAGACCACAATATTTTCAAGACCTTCAAAATCATATTTCCTCATATTAATTAATATGCACCATTCTGTTTTTACTTTGAAAAATGACAACCACATCCAACTTATGGAACCGCCCAAATCACCGATTTTCCTGATTTCTTTTGATTTCTTTATGATTTTCTATTTCATTTCTCGATTATGTGGTATAATGGTTTTCTAGACATATTTAACCAGACAGATGCCCAACCGGTCGAACCAGCTGGTCCGGTTTTCACTACCTTGGCTGTAACAGATTACAAGTTTGTTGTAATCGATCATTGTGACCAGTTACTGTAACTGATTGCCATTGAGTTGAATTTAATTGATGAAACAACTATAACCGGTTACCAGTGAGTTGAATTTAATTGTTGAAACAGTTGTAACCAGTTATCAGTGAGTTGAATTTAATTATTGAAACAACTGTAATCGGTTACATATTCGCTGTAACCGGTTACAGATTCGTTGTAACCGCTTAATGTAGCCTATTAACACTGAGTTGAATTTAATTACTGAAACAGTTGTAACTGGTTACAGGTTCGCTATAACCGGTTACCACTGGGTTGAATTAAATTGTTGAAAGTGTTGTAACCACTTACAGGTTCACTATAACTGATTACTGAACCAGTTACTATAATCAGTTACTACAATCAATTATAACTAAGATAAATTTAATTGTTGACACAATTGTAACCGGTTATAGGGTCGCAATAACCTATTACAAGAAATTAATTTTAGTTTTTCTATTATTTTAGTTTGTTGCTCGTGTCCCAAATCATTGTACTGGTATACATATCTTTGAGGTATCATTGTATACTTAATGCAAAACGTAAATGTTGTATGAGCATATTTTCACCTTCAATTATACTCTATCTAATTCTCTCTCTCTCTCTCTCTCTCTCTCTATCTCTCTCTCTCTCTCTCTCATACACACACTCACACTTTGTCTCTCTCTCTCTCCATACTCAATTACTCAATTTTCACCAACTTTGTGGTTCAAATTAGTTCTAACATTTGGCATTAAGATCCAGGTTCGATTCCGCAAACACCTAGTATGTAACATGAAGTATGTCTCTAATGAAAGAATTCTTGCAAATTTACACATCCTTGATGCGAAGAATTATAACAAATGGTGCAAGCAGATGAAGGTGTTATTTGGCTACCAAAATGTTCTTAAAGTGATCAAGAACTGTGTGACTCCTTTTGTTGAAGGTGTGACTGATGCACAATAAGCAACCCATAAGGAAGAAAAGAAGAAAGATTTCAAGGTGCTGTTTTGAATCCATCAATGTGTTGAAATGGATAATTTCGAAAAACTTAATGATTAATATTCATCGAAGAAAGCGTGGGAAATCTTGAAGAAGGCATACGCAAGGGCTAACAAGATGAAGGTTATGAGGTTAGAAACTCACAAACATCAACTTAAGTTAATTAAAATGGAATAGAATGGATTATCAACAATTTTATGACGAGAATTACTCGGTTGGTGAACCAAGTAAAAGCATGTGAAGAAACAATCACGAAGCAATATGTTATCCTGAAAATCTTGTGTTATTTGAAGGCAAGATTCAATAACATAGTCGTAGTGATTGAGAAATTGAAGGATCTTCCAAAGAGGAGCAAAGAGGAGCTACAAAGCTATCTTGAGGAACATGAGCAAAGAATAGAGAAAAGGAATGTTGATAAGGCAAATGTGGGGATCGCTTTGCAAGCTCGTTTCAATGAGAGGGACAAGAAGACAAGAGAAAAGTGTCTTATTAGTAAAGGTAGAGGAAATTTTCAAATTTTTGTTGGAAAAGAGTCCCAAAATTCCAAGAATTCAACATTCTAAAAGAGTGAAAACAATGGTAATATTATGATGGATCAAACAACTCTATAGAAGGCAATATAAGAGGTAGAGGTGGAAGAATAACGGTTGACAAGAGCACCGTGCAGTGCTTAGTGTCAAAAGCTTGGCCATTTTGCAAGAGAGTGCAATTCCAATAAGAAAGAACTCAATACGATGAAGCTAGAATTGCAAGTCAAGACTTTGATGATGAGAGCACACTCTTGGTCATGATAACAAAGGGGGAATGCAGCAGTAGCAGGCTGCAGGATATCAACAACAATTTTGGAAATCCTGGAGAACTATGTTGTAACCGGTTACCTAAATGTTGTAACCGATTACCTAAATGTTGTAACTGGTTACATGCAGAAGAAAGTGCAATGTTTACTTTAAAGGAAGAATTATAGTGCATCGATCAATGGTATTTGGACTCCATATGTTCAACGCATATGACAGGGAGGAAATATTAGTTTGTTACAATCAATTGTGCCATGAAGAACAAAGTGACGTTCGCGGATGATACCACTCTAGAGGCATAAAGGATCATATAAGTATGGAATGCACCTAAGAGGGGGTGAATTAGGTACTTTAAAATTATCTAGTTTTAAGATAAAAGTGTGGTTATTTTTATGGTTTAAGGTTAAGTGGTGAAAGCGGTAAATGCGGAAAAATAAAGAACACAGAGGGATTATACTAGTTCATCTCATAGTCCGAGAGTACGTATAGTCCCCTTACAACATGTAGAATATTTTAATAGTTGTTAGAACTTTGTACAAGTCTAATCCTAGACTTCTAGATACAAGCTTCTAACCAATCACTAAGGAAAAACACCTTATGATTTAACCAAGTAGAAAAGAGAACAATCCTCTCCTTTTCCACTCTCTTGCTTCCAACAATCCTGGACAACAAGGTATCGACACCAATCAAGTAGAAAAAGGAAACAATCCTTTCTTTTTCAGTCTCTTGTTTCCAACAATCCCGGACGACAAGGTAGCCACACAATTCTGGATTTTTTAAAGGAAGTTTGAAGATGTAAGATGTTTATCAATTACAAGAATTGATCTTCCCTTTCAAGTAGCTAATTCACAATATGATACACAAGTGCTCAAAAATAATGTTAAAACTTTAAATGATGCAATGAAAATTAAATGCAGAAAGTTTCATACAAAGATTTTATGACATATAACACTTGTTTGAAATTTGAGAGAAAATGAGTTTGAATTGAATTGAAAGAGGTGAAATTTTGAAATCTAAAACATATGGTATTTATATGTGCATCATACCCTTATAAAAGAGTATAATATGATGTATCAACACAATGATTCATGGATGAAGTTTAAAACACATTTGAGTCAGATTTTTTCACCAAAAAGTGCCACTGCTTCAGTGGTAACCGGTTAACATATCATTGTAATCGGTTACAGCTGAAGCAAAGCCTGAAAATTGAAATTTTCGAATGTGTAATCGGTTACCAAAAAGTGGTAACTGGTTACCACTAATACTTTTTCAAAAACAAGGCAATTTTACAAACCAATGCGAATTTTAGTAGTTTAAAGTGTTGTTACGGCTTGTTCGAATGCCATAATTTACCAAAAATAGAATGTTTGAAACAATCTTCTGAAAAACCAATTAACCAATTGTTGTAACCAGTTACGCCTATTATAAAATTGAAAAAATACTAAAAAAAAACGGTTTGTATGCAAATTACTTGATGTTTAGAAACAAGTTATGCATAAGGATGAAATTAACACAATAGATTTGAGCACTATAGTATAACATATAATGGATTTGCAACTTGTACCAAAAAATGTTGATCAAACTCCAAAGAGGTACAAGTTCATCTTCATAATGTTGTTTGATATACAAGTTTTGATTCCATAGCTTTGACTATTGATGCTTTTGCTCATCCTTCAAAATATGCATAAAGTCTTGAGATATTAAAGTTGTCTTCATTAAAATGCAATGTTGGAGAAGCTTGACTTCACAAATTATTGATGTATTGATCGAGACAAGGGATGATAGACATTATTTGATAAATGATGTGTTGTATATTCTAGAAATCAAGTGTAACCTTCTAAGCATTAGCCAATTGCTTGAGAAGGGTTACAAGATTCACATGGAGAACAAGGTGATACTCATTATTGACACAAACATGGTTTTGGTCCTAAAGGCTCTTATGGATCCCAATAGAAATTTCAAGGTTAATTTTAAGGTTATGGAGCATAGATGTCGTGCTATAACAGCTAGTCGAGAAGAGTGGACATGACACTATAGGCTTGGGCATCTCAATTTCTGAGATCTCAATGCTTTGCAAAAGAACCGAATGATGATGAGGATACCATTAATCAACGTACCGAATGAAACTACTGAAGAACGTGTGCAAGTGAAGCAACATAAAGGGAAAATTAGTAAGGATATGAGTTGTAGAACCATGCATCACCTTGAGGTCGATGATTGAAAGGCAAAGCGATTACAAGCTCAAAGTTCTCAAAACGGATGGTGGAGGAAAATATGTCTCAAATGAGTTTGGTAGGTTTTGTGATCAATAAGGGGTAATACATGAGGTAGTACCTTTAATGGCTAAAGAGGGCGAGGATCATGTAACACTCGAGGCCGAAGAGGGGGAGGGGTGGTCTTCGAATTCACATTAAATAAGAGGGTTCCTGAGGTTGTGCAGGGATAGGACCGCATGTTTGAAGGAAGACTTATAAGGATTAATTGGTACTACATATACCAACAAGATGCATCTTCTTTTTCAATAGAATATCAAATAAAAACTTAATAGTTAACTGTGCTTGACTTTGAGTAGTATTTGGATGGATGGCCTTCTGGGAAGTTTCCTGGAAAGCGTCTGAGTGAGGACAAAGCATGTTGAAAAAACCTTTGTTGGTTTGTAGGGTCATTCGGTAATCTTTGCAGCAGTCAGGGGCGTTACATAGTGGTATCAGAGGAAAATATATCCCAGTACAATATGGCTCGAGGATAAAACAATTCAAAGTTAATGGACATGTAACACCCGAGGCCGAAGAGGGCGAGGAGCATGTAACACTCGAGGTCGAAGAGGGTGAGGGGAGGTCGCCAAATTCAAATCGAAATGAAAGGGTTCCTGAGGCTGTACAAGGATGGAACTGTATGGTTGAAAGAAAGCTTATAAGTATTGATTGGTACTATCTATACCAACAAAATGCATCTTCTTTTTGATGGCCTAACGAGTAAGAACTCCATAGTTAAGCGTGTTTGACTTGGAGTAGTTTTTGGATGGGTGACCTTCTGGGAAGTTTCCCGAAAAGTGTGTGAGCAAGGACAAAGGATGCTGAAAAGACCCGTGTTGATTTGTGGGGTTAGTCGGTAATCTTAAAAGCAGTCTAGGGTGTTACAAAAACCACCCTATACACCGCAACAAAAGGTGTTGTCGAAAGGAAGAATCGATTGATTATAAACATGGTGAGAAACATGTTAAAATGGAAGAACTTGCTGAAAGATTTATCCACGTCTGCATATTTTTTTTAATATGTGTTCAACAAAGAAGCTTGAGAAAATAACACCAGAGGAAGCATGGTCTAAATTTAAATCAAATTTGAATCACTTGAGAGTTTTTTGTTTGATAGTGTATCGACATATGCATGGACAACTTAGAAACAAGTTGGATGATAAGGCATAATTGATGATAGTTGTAGGTTATCACTCTACCGGTGGTTAAAAGTTGTATGATGCAACAAATAGAAGAAATGTGATTAGCCGATACATCGTATTTTACGAAATCAAGCAGCTAAAGCAGCCTATAACTAGTTACCAGAAAGCTGCAATTGGTTACAACAATGGGGAAATAGTTCTGCAGTGCTTGATAGTGTAGAAACATTCTCCGTCGAAGCTTAAAATGGAAAAGAATGTGAGAAGATCAACAAGACAGAAAGGTTTGTCTCTAAGATCCCAAGATTGTGAGTTTTTCTGAGATAACAAAGTCAATGATGATGGTTATTTTGTCCATTTTTAACTTATGGCCAAATATGAACCCGTTAAAATTAAAGAGGCCTTGAGTGATTCAAAATGGGATTTTGCTATGAAGGAGGAGCTGTAATCGATTAAGAAGAACAATACTTAGGAGTTGGTTGATCTAATGGAGGGAAAGAAGAAAATTGTTGTAAGATGGGTGTACAAAGTAGAGGCAAATTCCAAGGGTGAAATAATCAAACATAAGTCTCGATTAGTTGCAAATGGATTTTTGCAAAGTGGAGACATAGACTTTGAAGATGTATTTTCACCAGTGGCTAGAATTGAAGTTATTAGGCTAGTTGTTGGTATTACAAGTAACAACAATTGGTCATCTATCAAATGGATGTTAAATCTGCATTTTTGAACGGACCGCTTGAAGAGGGAATTTATGTAGAATAGCCCCTGGTTTTTTTGTGAAAAACCAAGAGTCAAAGTTCTAAAATTTGAATAAAGCATTGTACGATTTGAAACAAGCTCCAAGAGCTTGAAACAAAAGGATAAATGGTTTCTTAAAGGAGATTGACTTCAAGAAGTGTGTATCCAAACATGGTATGTATGTAAATAAGGATACAAATGAAGAGGTGATAATCCTTGTCTATACATAGACAATTTGTTGATTACGGGTAGCAACAAAAAATGCATTTCTAATTAAGTTCAAGAGTTAGATTATGAAGGAGCTTGAGATGACCAACTTTGGCCTCATGACATACTTCCTTGGCATTAAGTTCCACAAATCCAAGAAGGAACTGCTCATGCACCAAAGAAGGTATGCACTTGAGATTTTTATAAAGTTTTAAATGGAGCATTGTAATGTCGCGATTACACCAGATGGACCGAGGTTGCGGTTGTAGAAGAATGAAGATGAGCAAGATGTTAATCCAAGTCAGTATAGAAGGATGATTGGATCCTTAGGTTACTTGTGCAATACACGGCCAAATTTGGCGTTTAGTGTCGGTGTTGTTAGTAGATTCATCGAGACACCAAAGGTGTCTCACTTGGCGGCAGTCAAGAGGATTCTAAGATACGTCAAAGGATCCATTAGTTGCAAAAAAAAATTCCCACAATGGAAACGGGTAGAAAATGCAACTTCTATATACACTTCTCAAGGTTTATTCTTTTCATAACATTTTTAAAAGATTTTAAGTGTATGTGTATGCTTATAGACATCTACTTCTATAAAGAAAGACTTTTACGTTTACAAAAGTTTTTCACTCACTTACTAAATTGGCATGACTTCCCTAAGGCTGTGACTGATGTATTCATTGTGTTGATACTTGAGATCTCCTGAGGATTTTGATAATCACTTTGTTTTCCTTTGTTTGAACACTTTATCAACCCTTTATCAAACCTATGGCTTGCATCTTTAACTGCTTAAGTGTATTGGTTGACTTTCACAATGGTTACATCTTTACTATGCTGAGTGTTGATCTTTTTTGATCTTTTACAGTTGACATCATGTTGCATATTTATCATGCTGAATATCTTATTCTTGTTCTTCACAATTGTCATCATGTTGATGTTACCTTTCTTGTTTGATCTTTTATAGTTCTACAGAGTTGCCATCATCAAAACAAAAACATATTACATGCAAAATAAGGTTCCACAGGAAGGTGTTTGTTGTGCTTTCCCAAAAATACAAGGAAGCTACCAACATGTTTTGGCAATAGGGGAGACCTACTTTCGATAGCTGAATCTAGTCGTTGATCCCCAAGTTTTTCAAGATTTAGGATTTTTGCTTTTTAACTTTCTTTAGCAAAAAAGGACAATCTCAATGTTTTTAAATAATGGACAAGAGTGAAACACTCGAAGGCTATTACTATCATAACCTAGTTCAATGGGGTTCTCTACTTTGATGAAGGGTTTATCTTTAGACTCTTTCGCGTCAGCTGCAGGTTTTTCCTTAGGTTTTTTTGTCTCATCGACGAGTTTAGCCTTAGAGGTTTTGGTTTGGATCGCTAATTTTGTGCTAAGATTATCACCACTAACCGTTGACCTTTTCAACCTAGATATAGGCTTCATGCAATGATAAGCAGGGAAAAATTCCCTCAGTTTCTCAGCATTTTCTTTAGGGTTAGCAAATGGACCCATGAGTGCATGATTTTTTCCAGAAATAAAGAAGGGGTTTAGTACCTAAGATTTGTAGATACGCAGTTTTCCTTCTTGAAGAGGTGGTTCAGGAACATGTGCTTGGTTACCTGAGATGAGGGACCCAAAATCTTAGTAATAAGAGGTAGAGAATCCTTTGAGCTCTTGGAACCTTTGGAGTCCTTTGATTTGGAAGCAACCATGGTAAAAATGGTAGTAGAGTTAGAAGAAAAGGGGTGATTGCTCGTATTTTTGGGGAGAAAATTCAGAGAGCTTGAAGTAGATGAGAAGCTGAAAAGGGATGAAAAAGAAGAAATGGGAAAAATAAAGAATTTATAGAAGAAAGAGGGAAATTTTTTAGTTTATTTATTGACATTTGGATTTAAATCGTGGGACATGTGTGTCCCGCTTAGGGGTTTAGTAAGATGATTTCTTTTTCAATGGCCTACGGTCCCCTTGAAAATAGGAGCCATGATTGGCTTTTTTGAACTTTGCATGTCTCGAAATGATGTTTGAGAAAAGTGGTCATGATGACCATGACTTCAATACAGTGTTGGTTACAACATCGAAGTGTTAAAAAAATGTCTCTTTCTTCCGTTGGTCGAAATGTGACATTTTTGGGGGGTAAATTGTTAGCTGGGATTTTTGACATACCTTTAATATCAACATATCAAGAAGATTGAAGAAACACTTAGTAGAATTCGGACGGTTCTATTATTTCAAGGAATGTGCCGAAGGTCTAATGCACTCAGTAGTGTTTGGTAATTACTAATTTTCAAGAGCGAAATGAAGATTATTTCAACAGAGTCAGTTGGAATGCGGAACATGGCTAAATAACTACTTTTTGGACTTATCTACATTAGAAGGACGCGTGGAAGCAAGTTTGAAGGCGTAACACATGCAAATGAAGATGTATCAATTTATGGAGAAAGGATTGTTTGTTACAATTATTTATATTTCAGTATAAATAGGAATTCTAGTGTTAGATTCCAGTGTGTTGAATTTACTACAAAATTCAATATACATGCAAAGTGAGAAACGAGTTTAATTGAGTGTAATGTATGTACGCAAACACCATTTTCAATCAATGCAAAGTATTTTATATTAAAATTACTTTTCTACATTGACTTTCATTTCTTTTAATTTTGACCATTGTCGAAGCCCTTTTATAATTCCTGCACCTTTACTTTATTTCATTTATTTTACTTTAAAGATTTTGCCTAGGTCGAAATCTTTGTTTTTTACACAAAATCATACAAACTCTAGAAAGCTTTACGCACATATGTCCTAGGATCATATAGTCGATCCTGTAAGTAACCTTTTGGAAGGTTAGCGCTTGTTTACTAAATTTCACGGTAAACAATTATTTTGTCACTTTTTCATAGTTACAATTCATGCATCGTAGAATATTTTGACCATCTACTTAATATAAATCCAAGTTTGTGATGATGGCAACCTTGAACACAACCCTAACCCTAAATCCATTGTGGCAGCATATTAAAATTCTAATGTTTATGTGGCATCATATTAGAATTTAGAATTTTTATCACTATTTTTTTTTATTCTTAACACAAACTCCAATTCAATACCATGATTAATAATGATATTAAAATAAGAATAAATAATAATAATATTAAACCACCACCACTATTAATAATAATAATAATAATAATAATAATAATAATAATAATAATAATAATAATAATAATAATACAATATCTAGCTAATAATAATAGTAAAATAATATAATTTTAAAAAATAAAAAAATGTCTAAAGAATATATGATTTAAAACTTTTTATTGGACTTGACATTGAATAAAAAAAATCTTAAATTTTTAATATATAGATTAAACACTAAATGAATAATTGAAATTAAGATTAATCTACTCTTATATGTATTATGAATTTAATGTTAATAATAAATAATATTGAAAATATTTTGACTAATTTTATATAACTAATTAATTCTAAAAATTGATTAGAGTCAATACAATTGTCTATTTTCAAAACATTTATAGTTTTTTCTCAAAATAAATATGATCTTTTAATTTCTAAATAAATAACATATTAATAACAATTACATACTGATATTTTCTCAAATTTATAAAATATAAATATTCTGTATTATTTTTTTAGTATTATTAGTTATTTTGAAAATATTACTATTTACGTAAAATGTATTGTTTAAAAAAATTAAACTACAATTATATTGATATTGATGTGTAATTTTTAAAAAATTTCATACAATTTATATAAATCAATAATTCAAATAATATTTTATTTAAGGGTTAAATGGCTTTCACCCCCCTATAAAAAAATTGTTTCCCATGAGAATTGAACCCATGAGAACATGGATATAAACCAACCCCAAACCACTAAACCAATTCGTTTTAATTAAAATAAGATTACTCCTGTTATACTATATGTAAAGCTGAGTTTAAATGAATTATTTAAAGCTGTACATATATACTTAAAAAAACTGTATGTTAAATAATTATAAAAAAACATAAATTAAATATTTTAAAGTATTTTTTTATAATTATATAATATAATATATATAAATGTTAATTAAAACGTTTTTTTTAATAAAGTTGAATAATTTTTTTAAAGTTGAATAAAGTTTAATAATTAACGTTTTTAATTTATTTAATAAACGTTTTTTTTAATAAATATGTCCAGCTTTTTTTAAAAAAAATTAAATAAATTTAAAAAAAACGTTAAAATGTATTATTTAATTATATAATATAATATATATAAATGTTAATTAAAACGTTTTTTTAATAAAGTTGAATAATTTTTTTAAAGTTGAATAAAGTTTTTTTGAATCAAAGAAGAATTATATTGATAGATTCAAAAAACGTTACAAGACCAAGTGATCCAAAGGGATCCAACATCTCTAATCAACAAGGAGACTGTAAAAAACAAGAAACCTAAGGCATAAGAATTCTACTCAACGTAGTACGCAACTTCGGATTAGCCCAACACCGGTACACCGTAGCATCTATTATCCTAGAGACCACAGTCAATTCACTCGGTTTCTCCCCAAAACAAGCTTGGTTCCTATACCACCAGCATTCATAAATCGTCTCAGTGAAAGCACAAAGGAGAATCCTGTTCTTATTCCCCTTCTTCTTACATTGCCGGTTCATCCATGCAATTTCACTATTCCATGCGGCAGGCCTATGATCTACACCCAGCCACTTTAACATATGTTCCCAGACTGTTCTTGTAGCATGACAGGCAAACAGAAGATGTTCCATAGTTTCCACTTCACTACAAAACACTCAATCAGAATTATCCAGTAGACCAAGCCTAACCAGTCTCGCTTTCGTTGGAATTCTTTCATGGCACGCAACCCATAATAGATGCACCGCTCGAGACCTCGCAGTGTTCCCCGTCACAACCTGCCTCCAACCAACATCCGGCCCATACTCACGAAGTAGGTTATACACTTTGCGCGTGCAGAAACTCGGTTGTGCCATAATACCATTTAAACCCTGAACATTCACAGCCTCGTCTCTCAAGTGAAGTATCGCCTTTATAATCCAAGACATCGATTGCTTCACCTGAGTATTCATGATAAAGTTTAATAATTAACGTTTTTAATTTTTTTAATAAACGTTTTTTTTAATAAATATGTACAGCTTTTTTTTATATTTATATTATTAAAGTTTTTTTAATTTATATAAACGTTTTTAATAATTTTATTTATATGTTTTCTTCAGTTTTTTTATAATTATATAAATGTATTATTTAATAATTTTAATAAATGTTTTTAATTAATGTTTTAATTATATAAATGTTTTTTTATAATTATATAAATGTTTTTTTAATTAACATTATAATTATATAAATGTATTTTTAATTAACGTTTTAATTATATAAATGTTTTTTATAATTAAAAACGTTCTAATTATATAAATCTTTTTTTAAAATGTTTTTTAAAAGTTGAATAATTTTAAAAAAGAGCTTTTTTATAATTATGTACAGCTTTTTTAATTATATAAATATTTTTATAAATGTTTTTTATAGTTATATAAATGTTTATATAAATTATTAGAAAAATTATTAAAAACGTTTATTACATAAAACATTTAAATAAAATTATTAAAAAAAACATTAATTAAAATAAATTTAAATAATTTATAATTATGTAATTATTAAGTAATACATTTATATAATTATTTAAATATTATTACAGTTTTAATTTATATGTTATTGAAAAAGAATGAAGTATTAATATATAACACTCTTTAGCAACAATAAACAACTAAATATGCATGGTGTGGTGGTAAGCTTGCAGCGTTGTAGCATAAGTAACCTGGGTTTGAATCCTAGTTTTGCAACTTATTTATTTTCAATTTTTCCAACTTTCCAAAGCAAAGCAGCCACGTCAGCCAAACAAGGAAATCAGGCGCCCAGTCAGCAAGATTCTCCCAAACTTTCCAAAGCAAAGCAGCCACGTCAGCCAAACAAGGAAATCAGGCGCCCAGTCAGCAAGATTCTCCCAGCCCAGTCAGTCAAACATGGAATAGGGGAAGGAAATCAGGCGCCCAGTCAGCAAGATTCTCCCAGCCCAGTCAGTCAAACATGGAATAGGGGAAGGGACAAATTTTTTTTTTAATAGGGGGGAAAATCAAATCTCGCTACTATTGCAGGGGGTGAAAGTCATTTAACCCTTTATTTAAAGCATTATAACTAATTAGTTTAATGTGTATCGTTTTTATATTGTTAGAGCTAATTATAACTAATTTATTTTAAATCATTATAACTGATTCATTTTAAATCATTATAACTAATAATTTTATGTGTAACGTTTTAAATTTTTTAAATATAAATAATATAATTTACTATTATATTTATATTTATAACAGACCAATACTTTACCACTAAATGATATTTTATTTAAAGCATTATAACTAATTAATTTAATATGTAATGTTTTTATTTTATTAGAGCTAATTATAACTAATTTATTTTAAAGCATTATAACTATTTCATTTTAAATCATTATAGCTAATAATTTCATGTGCAACATTTTAAAAAATTTAAATATAATCAATATAATTTGTTATTCTATTTATAACTGACCAATAATTTATGATATTTTATTTAAATCATTATAATTAATTAATTTAATGTGTAACGTTTTTATTTTATTAAGCTAATTATAACTAATTTATTTTAAATCATTATAACTAATTCATTTAAAATTATTATAGCTAATAATTTCATGTGTAACGTTTTTAAAAATTTAAATATAACTAATATAATTTGTTTTTCTATTTATAACTCACCAATAATTTATCAATATTGAGTATAACTTCTATAGAAAATTATATTATAAATAAACTGTACCTCCATTAAATGTTTTTATTGTGATGTTTTTTTAATCTTTTCAATTTCTTTAATATGAAATTTTTATTCAATATAAATAGGTTACATCTACCACCCAACCCATATACAAATGAGATATACTTTTTCTGTTGTATTGATATTTTGATTATTTTTCTTGAGCTCTCACTTATGTTTTAACTATTTTTTAATTTACGTTGTAGGCTAATGACTTTGATTTATGTTCCAGGTTAATGACTCAACTTTATTTATCCTATAAATTATTTAAATATTTTATCTATGGTGTTTTGTAATAATTTGTTTTGAGCATCAATATAATATTTCGCTATCCATTTTTATGATTTTATCTTCTTTTTATTGTCTATTTGAATATAATTATTTTTGTTATGTGAAGGAAAAGAAAAGATAAAGAAAACTCATTATTTTTGCATCTTTATTACTTGAAAATCATGAGAAAAATTGCAGCTCAGGTATATTTTTGAGAGAAATGTGTTTTGATTTAAATTTATTTATTTAATTATTGGAGTTCTTCAATAAACAAAAATAAAGAATCTAATAATTCAAAAAATGTATCATTTGTCAATATTTTATTGAGAAAAATGTATTTGTGATTCACTTGATATAATGAGAATGATAAAAATGAATTTTTTTTATTATTAAAATATGTATCTAATTGATTTTAAAATGTTTATAAATGATAGTCATTCTTAATAAACACCCTAATATGTTATTTACTAATTTGACCCAATATTAAAATAAATATATAATAATAAATATATAATAATAATAATAATAATAATAAATATTTTAGCACTACTATTAACAATAATCATATAAATAATATATAATAAATATATTTATATATATAATATTATAATAAAATTTATTAAATTAACACTATATTAATAATTGATAACAACAACAACAACAACAATATTATACGATAACTGTTATAAAATTGATAAACTTTTAGAAAATGATAGGTCATCATAATAATATTAATAATAGTATACGATAACCGTTATAAAATATTATGTCTTTTTGTATTATTGCACACCTTTATAACCACCTTTAATCCTACCTTCATTATTTACTTATTCTTTTTCTATCTATTTCAACTATTCATTCTTTTCTATGATTTTTCACAATTGGTAGCAATTGATAGGAACTCTAATCAATAAGAGGTTTTTTTTTCTAATAACTATTTGCGTATTTGTTTATCTTATTATTAAATTTAATACTTAATTATTCTATTTTCATGTAAAACACATTATATATTTTTGCAAGCTTAACAAAAATAAGATATTGCAAATATAAATAATAACAATTATATTTACTTTGGAACAAACACTTGCAAGAGATTTGAGAGAAAAAAACTAGGTCAAGAATGATTCAATGCGGCACTACTGGGTCTAAAACATCTAGATAAAATTTCTTGTGATCTCAGGATTAATGGTCAAATTGTAAGTCACTTAACTTAAATCATTGGGACTTGAAAATAATAGTCAAATTATAAGTCACTTAAATTAAATATGATTTACTCCCATACATACAAGAAATGAAATGGATGCGCTGACAAATAGAAAAACCAATGACATATCCCACAAAACTTTACATGATGGAACACATTACCACATTTTATTTGGAAGAATTTCTCAAGAACCATTTTGACCTCCCAGATTTAGATTTTTCCTAATTTTAATTTATCTTTTTAGCTTTTATTTGTTTTGTATTATTTTTAACATTTATTTTATTTATTCTTTCATTTGTTAATTTAGTGGGTTAGGTATTGCCCAGTTGCCCTCCCATAATTGTAATTTTCTTCACTTTTTCCATTAATTTAGATTGAATTTATAGTTAAATAATATTATATATTTTGTTGAAAATATATGATTGAATTTATTATTAATTTAAATCCAATTGAAAAAATGACAACAACTCATGAAAATGTTGATATGGTCTAAATCAATTCAATGAATAAAAAATTATATTGCCAAAATAAATTCATAGAATTGGATATGTTTATAATATATTTTATTAAAGATTTTTACTCACTTTTTAAATTGATTGTATCGAACATGATATATATATATATATATATATATATATATATATATATATATATATATATATATATATATATATATATATATATATATATATATATATATATATATATATATATAATTATTAAATTATTGTTAACTTTTTATATAAAAAATATATTCAATATAAAATATGAATACAAATAAATTTTATATTTATCGATAACAATTTAATAAAACTTATCCGCGACGATGCGCGGTAGCCGTCTAGTTTTCACAAATACAACTAATCATCTCCCCAACTTTCTTCATAACCTAACCTTCAACAAATGATCTCGTAATCCTAAGAATAAATGGACATTATTGTTTTTCAATTTTGGTTTTAGGATATGTCTTCAAAAAAAATCAAAAATTATGCTCAAAGGGGTTACATGTGATCGCTCCTCACATGTAGGCTTTATGGCCAGTAGCTTCCACTTAAAATCAAAACATTGCCTTAATCATATTCATGGTTTTCAACAAGTCAAGCAATTAAACTGATTCAATCAAAATGAAAAACAATAATGTGAGATTTAGAACACTTTGATGATCAAATTATTAGAAGTTGTAAGTGTGAGATTTAGAACTTAGAATAGTGTGCCCCATTATTTAGATTCTATAGTGTATAGATTTAGGGTTTAAAAACCTTATAACCTTCTTTAAAAGAACTATCTCAATAAATATATGTCAGAAAATTTTGTAAACTATGTCATTTTATGGTCTCTAGAAGTCAATCAAATGTATTCTTTAGTCCATTGTATTTTTAATCCTGGGTGATCAGATTTTAAACGGATTAAGCCTTTAGTCACTTCGTAACATATCTATGAATTTAAAGTCACTTACTTTTAGATGATAAATATCAACAAACAGTTCAATAATTTAAAGTCACATACTTTTAGATGATAAATATCAACAAACAATTCAATAAAAGTAAAATCCAAAATATTATTAACCATAATTTTAAAATTGAGTCAAACAAAGTGTACCAAAGAAAGAATTTCTGTAATTGAACCGGTCAATTTGCAACACAGCCTTTCTAGTTATAAATAAATTATCCAGTAAGTTGGTTTAGTGCATGTTTGGTTTGGCTTTTGAAAATGCCAAAAGCAATTCTAGAGGTGTAGAATCAATTCTGGGTGATTTTAAGATGTTTGGTTTAACAAAAGTAGAATTGATTCTGTCTCCAGAATTGATTCTACTTGAAGCTAGAATTTGTAGCTTCTGCCTCCAGAATTGATTCTGGATGAATTTTACACTGTAATTTATTATTCAACTCACTTTTACAAAAATGTATCCAAACATAAATCAATTCTGTTAAACTCAATTCTGTTAGAATCAATTCTACCAAACTCAATTCTACTAGAACCAATTCTGTCCACCGCCAATCCAAACACACACTAATTTTTTAACCGATTTGTATTAGGGTGGCAAAACAGATTTGGCGAGCGGGGAAAGTCCGTTTTGTCCGCATTTTTTCATGGGACAGGACAAGGTTTTTAGTCCGTTCTCTTTAATGTGCGAGAAAAACTTGTATGAATACGAACATAAATCACTAGTGTTAGGAACAACCAATCAGAAAAGAGAAACTTTTAAATTTATTTAAAGTTTAACTTCTTTTTTAATTGGATTCATGGGGTGGTTGTGATTGAGTAGGAGAGAGAAAAAAAAATATTTTTGTTTTTTAATTAATAAAATTTGTGATTGGTTGTTTGTAAAGCCACTTGTTATGTTTGTGTTAATGCAAGTATTTTTCTTAATGTGCCGGCCCCGTTCCATTTTTTTGCAGACATAAACTTTTTATATAATTTTACTATTTTAAGGCTTAAAAGCTTCAATGTCCGCGGACTTTATTCATCCCGCCCTCACTTTTTTGCAGGAAGGAGCAAAATTTTATACATACACTCTCAAATATATCTGATCTGTCCCGTCCCGTTTTTTTGCGGGGTTTTACTGGGCAGGCCTAAACGAAACAGACATGTCATTTGCCACCCCTAATTTGTATTAATCGTAAAAAAAGTCATGCTGCAAATTACGTTCAGATACAAGGATGCAAGTTCTAATTATAGTGTCTTGATAAGGCTATCTTAGTAAAAGCGCGCAATTCCGTGTCATTGCCACTAAAAAGAAATGATTCATTAAACACCAATTGCAATTGCATTACTCAATCGTGTTTTAACTTTCAACACTTTATCTTCTCCGTCGACAAATTGACCAGAACTTTCTAACTAATTTTCTTTTTGGAAATTTCAACTAAATATTAGTATATTACTAATATACTATTTCTTATTTTATTAGTTAAAAAAACATTCAAATCGCTAAAATATATCTAAAGCAGCATAAATTTTACATTGTACAAATTAAAATTTCATTATGAAAACAAACTCAAAACAGTTATTAGCAAAAAATATATAAATATAATAAAATTAAAATGACTGAAATACTCGACCATGTTTTTAAATCTATAATATTGGTGTCCAAAACTTGTATTGATTTTGTTGCATCGAAAGATAGAAAAATAAATAATGTCTCGTCGAGATAATAAATAAAACAATGTTGCATTCAAAATGTAAAATAACATCAAAACATGATATATTGCTCGAATATTATGTGTGTTTGTTTGTGTGTGAATTGGTTCTAAGTCTAGCATTCTTTGGTATATACATGCATGTAGGACTAGACTAACTAGTATATGTGTGCGCGCGAATTAAAAAATTCTAAATTTCATATAGTTTAGTTTGCATAATGAAAAAGTTTTGTAAAGTTCTTAAAACTTAAAATTTTATTGAGAAAGTTGAATTTTCGGTGGATTTAGATGAACACAGATGGTTCGCTTAAAAATATTCTAGTAACAGGAGGTGGAATTGCAAGGGATCACTAAGGGGATTTTCGGGGCACCTTTGCAGTCAATATTGGGAGTGTAAAATATTTCCAAAGCGGAATTTCTTTCAATTATGCTAGTGATAAAGAAGGTTAATAGATGAAGTTGGTTGAATGTTTGGATAGAAACAAACTCTGAAATTGCATTAAAATGCATATGAAGGAGGAATACATACCTTGTGATATTCGTAACAGATGGTTTAATTGTCGACGTCTTTAGGTTTATAAGGCATATACCCATATTTACAGAGAAGGCAATACGCGTGAGGACATTTTCGCTAATCACGTTCATGAGATTGCAAATTTTACGTAGTAGGAGACGCTGGTTCAGTTTATTACGGAGATATTTTTCAAAGATACATTGAATTTGTCGAATTTAGATTTGTTTAAAGTTGGTTATCGAGGAGTGGTGATTTCATAGTTATAGAGGTAAATAGATCCAAGTTTTGAGTCATTTTTTTTAATATTTTTTTCTTAGTTTGGTTTCTGGGCCAGGTCTATTCCCCCCACCCCATGTAAATATTTTTGTTTTTCCATAATAGTATTTATTTTATTCAAAAAAAAAATGTTAGTCTCAACGTTATATAATTAGGAATGTGAATAGGTCAGGTCAATTAACTGAGGCTTACGACCTAACCTACACAGACTCGGAGCTAGGTCAAGCCATGTTTTTTATTAAATAGAAAAGGTCTAGACTTTTTTTATAAGCCTAATTAGTTAAAAGGCTAGACCACATGTCATAAAAAAAAATCTTTTAAACCTATCACGGTGACATATTTAAATAAATATGAATGATTTTAATATTATTATTATATTGTATTTGTATTTTGAATTAAAATACAAAAATTTGAAGAACTTATGAAAATAAACTGAACATGCATAAACAAATTCAGCAACCACTCTGGAATAGTCACCAACTGCATCAAACCCAACAACTTCTAATGCTCCACTTTTGATTTTTGACAAGTCAAACACGCGTAAACAAATTCAACAACCTTCTTTTTCATTCCAAACCACCAAAAGATCCTCTTCAAGTCTTGATACATATTAGTAGCTGTTAGCTGAAGATTTCGTTTTGTAATATTTGTCCTTCGAAGAAATGGAAAATCGAAGGAAAGATGGTTACTGATGGCCATCCCTTAAAAATAAAAGAATGGCTACTGATGGTCATGCTTCGAGAATAAAGATTTCTAAGTTCGCTATGAAGATAATGAATACTGAAAGCTAGTGAAAAGTATGTATCTTCGGGGACTTAGACAAAATTTATAAATATATTCAAGTATTACTACTTAGCGTGTTTTCGTAGTGTTTTAATACACTGCCACGCGTCGAAGACGGACTCAGGCGGGAAGATTTGAAATTCGAAGACGGTTTCGTAACTGTCCAAGTAACAGATGGCGTCGCTAGAAGTTCTTATGAGAAACGTGGCAGCAGATTAGTGTAGGACCGTTAAGGTCGAAACTAGTATAAATAGGAGTCTTAATGTTAGGATTCTGTGTGTTCATTTTGTACAAATCACTCACATATTTACTCAAGTATCAAGCGTTAAGAGAAAGAGTTTGCTGAGAAAATGTACGTATGACACCACCACTTTAATACATGTGTATTATCTTTTGTTTTCAAATATCTTCCAGAATTACTGCATTTCGTTTACTTCTTGCCATTTACATTTCTGTATCTTTACTTTAATGTCATTTACTTTCGAATTACTTTCATGTTATTTACTTTCAAAGTCCTTAACGTTTCTGCAGTTTAAGATTCTTTACGTTTTAATAGTCCTTTTAATTTTATATGTTATGTTACTTATCTTTTCGTTGAAGTCACATTTATATATAACAAAGTGATTATCAAGACTATTTGTTCTTTAATCGAACAACGCTTATTGAAGAAGACAAATCATGAATATGGTTCGAATGAACGTTGATAACAATCTTCTTGACTATGTGTCCTAGGATCAATCTAGTTGATCCTGCGAGTAACCAAATCATATTTATTATAGTTTGGAAGACTAGCGGTTGTTTATCGGAAATCACCGTAAACAAATTGGCACGCCCAGTGGGACAGTGTCAAGCAGATTGTTTTAATCAATTGCTTTATTTTTGTCTAGACAATATCAAGATCTTGTATGAACCTTAGGAACGGTAAATTAAAGAACAGTGCACAACCGATTCCCAAACGAAGGTACAACAAGAAAATGGTCGTTACGGCCAGTGCAGGGGGTGATCGAGATCCCCCACAAGGTTCAGGATCAGGAGCGGCAAATTCGACTTCTACTCAAGGAACACGAGACGCAACGGGTCCAAATGGATCGAGACCTGCAGATAATTCTCAGGCTTTGCCTGAAAATAATACAGGGCCTTCAGGGACTATTCCAGTTTCAGTGTCGACAACCGCACCCTCATCCACAAGCGCAGAGGACGTATTGTTTGCCTCGACAAATGCTGCAAATAATTTGTCTGGTCAAGGCACGAATTCTGCTTTCGAATGGAGACCAAATAGTTCATATGGAATGCCATACCCATATGGAACAGGCGTACGAGGGGCAGGATCTATATATGCCCCAACTAACAATGCGACATTTTCACCGAATGTTAGTTCAGTGGGTCGAAGTGCACATAACACTAGTTTTTCTACCCAGGTGCCCCACTTTACCACAAATAACCAAGCAGCATTTCGACAAGAAATGGATGCAAGCAACCATGATATGGTAGGGGTTTTGGCCAGAGAATTGACTTCAGTTTTAAGCCCACTTATGGCAAATGTTACTACTACAAATAGAGAAAACATGGAGACTTTCCAAAAGATATCATCTCAAATGAATCGAATGGCGGAATTCATGGGAATAACACCACCTAAAAGGAAAGACAAACAGCCTTCGAATCAAGAAGAGAGGCCCATTTTGGAACGTGTACAAGATATAGTTCCGTCATCTAGGACAGCCACTAGGGATGTAGGCCCCTCACGAAGAACAGAGATGTTCGAAGGAACTCCAGTAATTAACTTAGAAGCTTCAAATCAAAGAGCCGTCCCCGTTCGACAGGAAACGGAGGAGGAACGACCCAGATTAAGGATTGTGGGTAGGAACGAACACCCAAATGAGGTTGTTCAAAGAGTCAGAAGAGAAAATCTGGCTACAGAAAATAACTTAACTGCCATGATAGAAAGGGTTATGGCCAATAATGGCCTTAGTACTGGACTTAGACGTCCGAATTATACATCCCCTATATCAGATTATATCATGCAGACAGAATTGCCTAGGGGCACTAAGGTACCCAAATTTACAAAATTTTCAGGCGAAACTAATGAGTCAACGGTGGAACATATTGCTAGATATTTGACAGAAGCAGGAGACTTAGCGGGAAACGAGGATTTAAGGATCAAATATTTCCCTAGTTCGCTGACAAAGAATGCCTTCATTTGGTTTACTACTTTGCCACCAAATTCGATAGATGCATGGGCATACTTGGAAAGGCTTTTCCATGAGCAATTCTACATGGGTCAAACTAAGATAAGTTTGAAAGAATTGGCCAGTGTTAAAAGAAAATTCACATAAACAATTGATGATTATTTGAATAGGTTCCGTTTGTTGAAATCAAGGTGTTTTACAACAGTCCCAGAGCATGAACTTGTCGAAATGGCTGCAGGTGGTCTAGATTATTCAATAAGAAAGAAACTAGATACCCAATACCTTAGGGACATGGCCCAATTAGCAGACAGGGTTCGACAAGTCGAACGCTTGAAGGCAGAAAAAGTTAGGGCGAATAAAAGTTATAAGAAAGAAAGAGTAGCGTACGTCGAAGCCGAGGACGCTGATGATGAGTCTTTCAATGACTCATATAGCCCTGAAGAAGTCGAAATAGACTTGGCTGAATTGAAAGAAGCGCCACCTTACGCCTGCAAATTGCTAAATCCTGCAAATGGAAAAAACCCAGTAGAAAACGATAAGAATGATAGGTTCCCTAAGAAAACTTATACATTTGACATTACCAAGTGTGATGAAATATTTGATTTATTGGTAAAGGATGGCCAAATGATACTACCTCCAAATTCAAAAATTCCTCCGTTGGAACAACGGAAGAAAAGAGGTTTTTGTAAATATCATGGGTTTTTAGGCCATAAAACTTCTCAATGTTTTCTTTTCAGGGATCTAATTCAAAATGCTCTCAATGATGGAAGGTTGAAGTTTGCTGACAAGACCAAGAGTCATATGAGGGTCGATACCAATCCCCTGAACATTGCTGACGCTAGCCTCTGTGAGGTAGAAGATATCAACATGGTGGAGGCATCTGAAGTTGAAGTTGTGGAAACTAAAGCAATGTTCAATGGAAAGCAGGCTACTGAAAGCCTAAAAGGTGACATAGTCTCCAACACTGTTGTTGAAAAATCTTCCAAGACAGAAATAACTGAAGCATCAAAGGAAGAAAACAGTGAGGCCACTGAAGACCTCAGGATGAAACTCCAGAAAATCCAGATCTCTGAAGTTCCTCCAGCAGCGGTTAACATGGTCAGCGCCAGATGACCAGTATCTGAATTTGGCGAACTAGAGACATGGCTGACGAAGCAAAATGGGGGCATCGAAGTTCCTCCAAGAACCGAAAGCCTCAAAGAATATCTCTGGAATTGCCACGAAAGAAATGGTGGTAAGCAATGGATGTGCCCAAGGTGTTCGATCATGCTAAATCGAAGGGTCGAAGCCAACTTCGAAAGGGTTCGACGCGAAAGATGGGAACACCCAGGAAAAGAACCAAATCCCCTACTACAACTGTACCCAAAGATGGAGGAAAGCTTGGTAGGATTTTTGGTCAGATGCCACAAAGAAAACACTGAAGTTGCTCTGTGCCCAAGATGTGGGGCAGTCTATGATGAAATGCTAGCACGATCATTCGAACGTGTGTACTGCTACATGAGTCGAGAAACTCAGGGGTTGCGTACTAACCTGTACGGTTTCGACATATGGACTCCAACAAAGAGGCCTGATAGCCCACACCCCAGAGCTCGAAGGGTAACTTTCAAAATCCCTGCAGATGCACCAAGGGATAGGTGGGTGCAAGCTGATGCAAGAACCAACAAATGGCGAAGTTGGGACCAAGGTGGTAGAACTGCAATGGCATATAGGAAACAATTTCAAAGACCAAATCGAGAGGCGTATCGATTGGAGAATTATAAAGGAAAAAATCCTATGTCTCGGTCCCAGTGGAGAAGGCATCAGAGAATAAAAAAGGCTCAGAAGGAATACAGGCCAAGAGAAGCTGGAGAATCTAGTAGCAACCAAGTCCCATACCAGGGGGCAAAGTCAAACAAACCTCCGGTGGAACGCAGATTATTCGAAGCTGAAAAACTCTTGGATGAAGAAGAAAAGATGCGTTCAAATTCCTGGAAAGAAGAGGATAGAATGACAAATGATTTTGATTCTGATGGAGTGTCATCTATAAACTTGAATTGCAATGTTGTTTCCGTACTCCCTCACGAGTTTAATCAGGAAACTAAAGTGGAAGACTGTGAAGAGGCTGATATCGAAGAAATGACAAAACACAGACCTGTGTGTTACTATGTGCTGAATAATGGTGCAGTAGAAGAACAGAATGCTTTCTTCGAAAGGCCTGATGAGGGTATGCGAAATCATTTGAAGCCGCTCTATATCAGGGCTAAGATTGAGAACGTTGGCATTAATAAAGTCCTAGTTGATGGGGGAGCAGCAGTAAACCTAATGCCTCAATACATGCTAAAAAGAATTGGTATGTTCGATACGGATATAAGGCCACATAACATGGTTTTATCTAACTACGAAGGCAAAATAGGACAAACACTGGGAGTCGTTCAGGTCAATTTGACAGTAGGCTCAGTTACCAGGCCAACCATGTTTATGGTTATACCAGCAAAAGCAAACTACAACCTTTTGCTTGGTAGGGAATGGATTCATGGGGTAGCAGATGTGCCCTCAACAATGCATCAGAGGGTGACAATTTGGAGAGAAGATGGTATAGTGGAGAATATCGAAGGTGATCAGAGTTACTACATGGCTGAAGTCAACCAGGTGAACAAAACCAACTTCGATAGGAACCTGGCAAACATAGGCCCTTGTCATGCTGCAGAAGAGATGTATACCCCAAATAAAAATGCATTGTACTATTTAACTTTACACCCAAATGGATTCCAATGGGATAGAGAGATCATGGATGGTCCACCAGATACAGCACCATTGGAGAATTATCCGACAGTACGGCCAACAGGCTGGGACGATGACATTAATCATGTCTGAGTCTTCGTTCTTCGAAAAGATTTCGGCCTATGTGGCCGAGAACAAAAGGAAGGCGGCTCTCGAAGCCGAACTATCAAATACAAAGATAGATGCAGTTCTAACCAAAGAAGGAATAACAGAATTGGAGATACGTACGAGTTTCGAACTCCCTGAACACACGGCTCCAGACGAAGAGATCATAAGAGAAGAACCAAACCAAAGGTTGGATGCAATATACGACGAGGAACCTTTGGGATTCGAAAAAGACCCAATGGCGTCGAACATAAAAATGTTGGCCCAAGATCCACTTGAAGAAGTAAATCTTGGAGACAATGATCAAAAAAGGATAACATATATCAGCGCGAAACTAGAACCAGAATTGAAAGCAACGGTCATCAAAATGCTAAAAGAAAACAGAGATTGTTTTGCTTGGGACTATGATGAGATGCCTGATCTAGGAAGGGATTTAGTCGAACTAAAATTACCAATAAAAGAAGGGAAGAAGCCCATAAAGCAAACTCCCAGAAGATTCGCGCCAGAGATTCACTCGAAGATTAAAGTAGAGGTCGAAAGACTCTTACGTTGCAAATTTATCCAAACTACAAGGCAGGTGATTTCTTGGGTTTCGTAGTCCACAAAAAAGGGATAGAAATTAACCAGAACAAGACGAAAGCCATTAGGGAAACCAAGTCCCCATCCACGAAGAAAGAACTACAATCATTATTGGGTAAGATAAATTTCTTAAGGAGATTTATCTCTAACTTGAGTGGACGCACGCAAGCTTTCTCACTTCTACTTCGGCTTAAGCAAGAAAAATTCGAATGGCGTGCTGAACATCAAGAAGCTTTCGATCAGATAAAGCAATACTTGACTTGTCCACCAATTCTGTCTCCCCCAAATGGGAAGAAGCACATGCGCCTATACATTTCAGCGTCAAATAAAACAATAGGCAGCATGCTGGCCCAGGAAGATGAGAATGGCATCGAAAGAGCCATTTATTACTTAAGTAGAGTACTCAATGATGCAGAGACTAGATATACTGATATAGAAAAACTCTGCCTTTGTTTGTATTTCTCCTGTATCAAACTTAAGTATTATATAAAGCCAGTTGATGTTTACGTTTCATCTCATTGCGATGTTATTAAACATATGTTATCTAAGCCAATACTACATAGTCGAATTGGCAAGTGGGCTTTGGCCCTTACTGAATATTCATTAATATTTCAGCCTCTCAAGGCAATGAAAGGTCAGATTGTGTCAAACTTCATTGTCGACCATGCGGTGGTTGAGAATCATCAGCATTATGTGGACTTAAAACCTTGGAAGTTATACTTCGATGGTTCAACGCATAGAGAGGGTACTGGGGTTGGAATGTTGATAATTTCTCCTGATGGAATTCCAACAAAGCTCAAGTTTAAAATCGAAGGTCCATTATGCTCCAACAATGAAGCTGAATACGAAGCATTAATTGCCGGACTTGAGGCTTTGTTAGAATTGGGGGCAACCAGAGTCGAAATTAAAGGAGACTCCGAATTGGTCATCAAACAATTGACAAAGGAGTACAAGTGTATCAAAGAGAATTTGATCATGTATTTTGTCATTGCAAATAGGCTACTCAAGAAATTCGAATATGTGGAATTAAAACACGTATCAAGGGTGAATAACCAGGAAGCAAACGACTTGGCACAATTAGCTTCAGGATATAAAGTATCAAAAGAAAAGTTGGAAGAATTGATTGAAGTAAGAGGAAGAGCAATGTTTACTAAACTTTCGCCAAGTGATCTAGAGAACTCACAATTGGGTTATGCCAACAAAGAACAATTCGAAGTACTAAATATAGACTCGTTGGCAGACACAGATTGGAGGAGTCCAATTATTAACTACCTAAAAAACCCTTCGACGGATACAGACAGGAAAATCAAGTATAGAGCATTGTCATATTTTCTGATGGGAAATGAATTGTTCAAGAAAACTCCTGAAGGGGTATTGTTGAAATGCTTGGGTGAAGCAGAAGCATATTTGGCTCTGTCGAACGTACATAGTGGGGCATGTGGTGCACATCAAGCAGGGCACAAAATGAAATGGCTCTTGTTTCGTTATGGGATGTATTGGCCTTCGATGTTAAAGGATTGCATAGAGTTTGCGAAAGGGTGCCAAGAGTGCCAAGAACATGCAGGTATCCAACACGCTCCAGCAAACGAATTAAGTACGATAGTAAAACCATGGCCTTTCAGGGGATGGGCATTAGATTTGATTGGAGAAATTCACCCCAAGTCATCTAAAGGTCAAAGGTACATTTTGGTAGGAATAGACTATTTCACAAAATGGGTTTAAGCAATACCACTGGCAAATGTGGATCAAGAGGCTGTGATTGAGTTTATTCAGAAACACATTATATATAGGTTTGGAATCCCAGAAAGTATAACAACTGATCAGGGATCAGTCTTTACTGGACGAAAAATGCAAGACTTTGCCAGAGAAATAGGTTTCAAGTTATTTACTTCTACACCTTACTACGCTCAAGCAAATGGACAGGTTGAAGCAGCAAACAAAATAATAATTGGCCTTATTAAGAAACATGTGGGAAAGAAACCTAAGAGCTGGCATAAGACTTTAGATCAAGCACTCTGGGCTTGTCGGACATCTCCAAAAGAAGCTACAAATACAACTCCTTTCCAGTTGACGTTTGGACATGATGCAGTACTCCCAATTGAGATATGTTTGCAATCGGTAAGAATACAAAGACAAGCAGACATTCCTCCCAACATATACTGGGAGTTAATGATGAATGAGTTAGTAGATTTGGACGAAGACAAACTTCGAGCACTGGAAATGATAAAAAGGCAAAAGGAAAGAGTGTCCAGAGCATATAATAAAAAGGTGGCAAAATACCCTTTTTGGTCCCTTAATTATACCCCAAGGTCCATTCTGGTCCCTTATCTCTAAAAAGTGTCAAAGTGATCCTTTAATTGTCCAAAAAGGACCACGTTTGTCCTTTCTGTCCAAATGGCACAAACGGACGTTAGGTCTGTATACGTGGCAGGTGACGTGGAATGATATAAACGTTCTCTTCTTCATCGTTCTTCAACGTTCTCTTCTTCATCGTTCCCAGAATTTCTTCCCCAAATTCTAGGGTTCATCGTTTGCCTCCTTTCTTCCCCAAATTCTAGGGTTCACCAGTTTCCAATGAAGCAGACATCATCATCAATCGCAGGGCCATGTTCATACGAATCTAACACGAAGAATGATGGTTTTGCTGCAAACTTGAGATGGAGACCCATATGTGGGTGTGGAGAGATAGCTTTGCTTCGTAGGGCTTCAACAAGCACGAATTTCGGGAAGCAATTCTGGGGCTGTCGTAATTACAAGGTAAAAATGAACTTCACTTGTTTGTTCATGTCATTTATTGCCTTAGCAGGGTTCGAATGATTGGTATTTTGAATTTCACAGGGTTCAACCCAAACAGGGTGTGGCTATTTTCAATGGTTCTTTGATGATGTGATGGATGAGAAAGACCAGTATATGAAGATGCAGAATAGTAGGATAGAGAAGATTCAAATTGAACTTGATGCAGCAAAAATGGAGTTGGTAACTCTTAAGGCAACAAATGACAGACTAAAACAAAAGACAAGAGAGTTGAAGAAGATGATGAATTCTGAGAAAAATTGGAAAAGGCTTTTCTGTGTTATTTTAGTGTTGGTCATTTGGAAAAGTCTGTATTAGTATGTTGTAAGGTTATGAATTAGTATGTACTGAATTTGATATTTATTCATGTATCGAATTTTAGTGTTGGTCATTTGTAATGTTATGGTTTAGTGTTGTAATGTTTTAAAGTGATCAATGGCAAAAATTATGTTATGGTTTAGTGTTGTAATGTTATGATTTGTTACACACTGCTAAGTATGTATTGACTTTTGCTAAAGGACACAAACCACTAATATTCATAAGACAGAAAAAGGCAAAAATTATAGGCCAAAATATTGCATTAACTTTAACATTAACCTTGCCATCAGAAATCACATGTTCAAAAGCACAAAATTACTTGGCCAAAATACTGCATACCAGGTTCTAAAAACACAAAATATTCAGACACATTACAAAATATTCAAACTGATGTCTAAAAATCCAAAACACTACATAAAATAAAGAGACTATGGTTTCCATTTTGGTGTGGCCCTTTTAGTAGGTGTTGTCCTCCTTGTTGTTGGACCTATAGCTATTTTTGCAGCAGTCAGCCTTGTGGTTGGACCAGGTGGGATAAAAGGGGCATTTGGCCTTCTAACTGCCAACTTCTTTGCTTTAGGAGTAGTCTTCTTGGCTGATTTTGGAGTAGTCTTCTGAGCTTGGGATGATTGTGATGGAGCTGCTTGAGATGATTGTGAAGGAGCTGATTGAGATGACTGTGATGGAGCTGAAGGAGCTGTTTGGGATACTTGTACAAAAGTAGTCTGAGATGGAGCTGCTTGTGATGGAGCTGCTTGTGCAGTAGTTGATGGTACCTTGCAAGTAAGTTTGTTGTGTCCTTGTTTCTTGCATCTACTGCACTTCACAATGAAGCCAGTTCTTCTCATCTTTCTATCTGTGCCATCCAGTTCACCTTGTTCCAAATTCCTCCTTTTTTTGGGTCTTCCTGGCATTTTCCTAAATTTGGGTGGCAGAACATCAGGGTACTCTGTCCTCTCCCATAGGTTTGAGCCATTGACTGGAAAAATAACTGGCTGGTACACTTGCATATATCTTGATTTCCTGTAATACTCAGGGACATAATCATCAATCTTTTGGTTCCTGCTTTTGATTGCTGATAGTGAATGAACACAGGGGAGGCCTGTCAACTCCCACCTTCTACATGAACAAGTCCTATCTTTCAGATTGACTGTAAATTTTTCAGCATTGTTTTCCAAATTCCTCACTTCAAATATAAACTCATCAGACATCCTAAAAATCAGAATTTATATTAGAATAAAGTCAGCATTTATTTCAGTATTACTTCAGAAATTATTTCAATATAAACTCAACAAACAAGATTGAAATCAGACTTTAACAAATCAGACTTTAACAAATCAGAATTTAACAAATCAGGATTCAAATCAGAATGAAATCAGAATTTACCTTACAAGCCACATATTTGTGTATGAACTTGTTTTTTCAATCTTCTTTTTAATGTTTGGTAACACATCAACATCTTCTAATTTTTGAAACCTCATCCTGTTTGTTGCCCACCTTTCCATCATGTATACCCTAATCTCTTCCACCATGGTGATCAATGGTTTTGCCCTTGACTCCAATATGACACTATTAAAGGCTTCTGACATATTGTTCAGTACAGCATCACACTTGTTATGAGTTTTGAAGTATGATCTACTCCAAAATCTTGGAGGAGTGCTCATCATGTGCTTGTATGCTTCTACATTGACCTCTTTCATTACTTTCATCTCTCTCTCCCAAGCTTGGTAGTAAGTTGACTTGGCTGCTTTCCATATAATCTCCTTTAGTTTTTTTCCAGCAAACCTCTTCCTAAAATTGTTGTATAGATGCCTAACACAAAATCTCTGTTCAACTCTTGGAAGAAGTTCCTCCATTGCAGGCAATAAACCCTAAGTCATAAAAAATGAAAGTGTCATACATTTTTGTTGATCAGAAATGAAAATGTAAAATGTAAAATGAAAATGTCATACCTTTTGTTGATCAGAAATGAAAGTGTATGTGAGGCACTCTTCCCTCCCACCAAGATCATCAATAAGAAGCTCCAAGAACCATGTCCAGCTATCCTTGTTTTCACTTTCAACAACTGCAAATGCTATTGGTAGCATTTGATCATTGGGATCTCTGCCAATAGCTGCAAGTATTTGACCTCCACATAAGCCTTTCAAAAAACATCCATCAAGTCCTGTGAAATGTCTGCTCCACTTGAAGCTCTCCTTACAAGCTGCCAAGCATATGTACAACCTCTTGAAATGTAAATTCTCAACAGTTGAACCTTCTTGTGCAGGCTGGACACAAACCTTAACAGTTGAACCTGGGTTAGATCTTAGTAACTCATGTGCATAGTCATACACCCTTGTATAATCCCCTAGAAATGACCCATCAACCATGTCTCTGGCTGCAAACCTAGCCCTTATAGCCTTGGTTTTGTTGACCCCAACATTCCACTTCTTCTGAACCTTTTCCTTAATGTCCTTCAGCTTCAGTCTAGGGTTTGTTTTAAGTGAATTCTGTAACCTCTTGCTCAACCATTTTGTCTTCAGTAACTTTACATGATACTCTCTACTACAGCTATGGGTGTCAACTACTTTCCTTAGTTGCCATGAATCCTCATTAGGCAACTTAGCACAGTAAGATTCCCATTCACATCCATCCTTACACCTGACCCTAACCCTTATCTTGTCATTCTTAGTGAACCTTAAATCTCTGCCAGAATGGACTGCATAAGTAACAATTGCCTCCTTGAAATCTTCCTTTGTAGTAAAATATGTTCCCACTTCCCATCTGTAATTGGACATATCCTTTAAAAGCTTAAAAATTGGATACTTCTTTCTCCTAGCCCTACTGCTATCATCACTATCACAATCACTTCCAAGATCCTCACTATCATTATCACTCCCTTTACTATCTTCTTTGTTTTCATCAGACATTTGTTTTCCTTTTTTACTTTTCATTTGTTCATTATCTTCTATATCACAGTCCATTCCATCCTCCTCTTCCAGTTCAGTACTATACTCATCAGAATCATCATCAAATACTATCTCCATTGCACTATCATACTCGAAGTTGCTATCATCAGAACTATCATCAGTCAGTCTTAAATCATCATCAACCTCACCACCCACAAGTCCATTATCAGCTCCAACTGCACTTACATCATCTTGTGCTACATCTCTGGCCCTCTCATCATCTTGTGTTACATCATTAGTCCTCACATCATCCTGTGCTACATCATTGGCCCTCTCACCATCTTGTGTTACATCATTAGTCCTCACATCATCCTGTGCTACATCATTGGCCCTCTCACCATCTTGTGTTACATCAGTACTCCTCACATCATCCTGTGCTACATCATTGGCCCTGTCATCAAATTCCTTCAATATTTCCTCAATCTCTACTGCTACCTCATCTACTATCTCATTAGGTGGCATTTCATTAAGTGGAATATCATCTAACACAACTTCAGCTTCATCAGCAAAAACAGCCTGGGACAATGCGTGCTTAATAAAGACCTCAACACTAAGATGAACCCTATATAAATCAGCAATCTCTAATGCCCCTCTGTCATCTACCAATATATTCATCCCACCAGTTGGATCCTTATAATATATGTTTTCTATGGCTCGATAACCTAGTTCCTTGATACTACCTAACAGCTCAAAAAAACTCCACTTATCAGCATCTACCCTCAGTTTAGCAATCTGACCTCCTACGTAAACGCTCAAGTCCTCACTCGCAAATTCACCACTATGGTGGATTGTAATGATTAGATACTCGTCCATTTCAAACGAAACCCTAAATAGAAGCGCACGATATAAACTTCAGAAACATGGAATTAAAACCATAATAGAGTACCAGCCACAGAGATGCAGAAACTTACCTCTGATGTCGTCTTCGTCTTTGCTTTCACCTTGAATGTCGTCTTCGTTCTCGTTCGCATCAACTAGAGATTGGAGTTTCGTCAATGGCAGCTGCGCTAGGGTTTCCTTCAAGAACCAACGAAGAGACAATGAGGTTTCTATTTCATTTTCCTTTCTATTTTATGTCAATTGCTGATTTACACATCTGGCAATTAAAATAAACCACCTGGCAATAAAGATAAAAACGTAAATGCCACATGTATGCCACCCATGCCTTTCCTTTGACTTTGACTAACGGAGCTGACAGAAAGGACAAACGTGGTCCTTTTTGGACAATTAAAGGATCACTTTGACACTTTTTAGAGATAAGGGACCAGAATGGACCTTGGAGTATACTTAAGGGACCAAAAAGGGTATTTTGCCTAAAAAGGTGAAAGGTAAAACTTTTGTTAATAATGACTTAGTCTGGAAAGTTATTTTACCTGTAGATCGAAAGAATCAGGCACTTGGTAAATGGTCCCCACATTGGGAAGGACCCTTTCGAATCTTGAAAGTATTCTCGAACAATGCTTACGAAATTGAAGAATTAGCAGAAGATCGTAGGATCTTAAGGGTAAACGGGAAATATTTGAAGAGATATAAACCAAGTATGTACGAAGTAAAGATTGCAAAAACGTAGATACGCAGGGTACTACGAAAAGCCAAAATGGTCAGGCATGTGCCAAAACATATACGCCACATTGATCAAAATGGCTTTGCGACCAGAATAAATTTTAAATGGAAGGAAAAGAGTCTAAGGAGACACCAAAATATTTTTCATTTAAAGCATAGAAGTACATACATTACAAAAAGATCCAAAGAACAGGATCTGAGATTACAAAAAAAAAGAAGGCATAAAAAACCTAAGGTAAAAACTAGCTAGTTGATCCTTTGGTCTAAACCTTCCAAGGACAGCACAGGCGAGGGTTCAGCTTCGAACATATCCCTGGCTCCAGAATCACGCATCCTCCTCACTACACCTTTCTTAAGGAAAATGTAACTGAGGAGTCTCCCGTATGGAAGACAGGTCACACTCTCTCGACGGTTAACACCGATAGAGACAGCTTTGACAAGTCCTTTAAAGATCATTAAAGGAATGTTAATTTTCCTCCCTCGAAGACCACAGAGGATAAACTCCAAGTCTTCAACCATGATGTTGTTTTCATCGATCCGCCGAGGTTGGAAGTTCCCCACGAGCATCTGGTACCAGATCCTGATGACTTTAGCGCTGAAGTGATCGTTGTCCATAAGAGTTCTCAACATGAGATGAGTAGTCATGCTGAAACTGTTGTCATCAAAAGTTGCACCAGAGTTATTGCATCTTATTAGGTTGGCAATAGTGGTGGGAGTGATGCTGAGACGAGCGTGTCGAATTTCAGAATCAATGGTGGTCCTACCTTCAGGATCTACGCGTAAAGACGCATTCATCCAGAATTCTGCCACCATGTTGGGGTAGATAGCACCCTCCAAGACTTCTTCAAAATAGAAGTCCAGTTCTTGGTTGACAAAGAGGTTTTCGATATTGATAAAATGACGAACAAGTTCATCCTCAGAGAGTCTGAACTCGCCTCTGATGAGGGCTTTGATGTTGTTAAAGGAAAGAGTTTCAGCCATTGCAAGGTAAGAAAGGTTTTTTGAGAAAGAAGTTGTGTGTTTTCTTTTTCTGTGTTTGGTTTGGAGAGAAAGCGCATGAATGAAGAAATGAAGGCAATATTAGACCCTTTATATAGACTGGGAATACTGAAGGGTGGTTTTAAATTGTTAATGATTGATTGGACTGCGTTTGGTTTTCCAAAGAGAGAAGTTATGGCTTCCGCCGTTTCCCGCCCTTGGAAGTTGAGAAGTAATCATGAAACTGATGCACGCACGTCTTAAAACTGACGTTTTGGAGAAAGTGACGTCACTGTTTAATAATGATTATGGCTAGAGAAGGGGAAACGTCAAGTCTAGAGGCAAGGATGCTGCGAAAGAGGTTCAGGTTCTACACGTTGTATTAAATAAAAGCACTGTAGAAAATCTAAAGTTATATTTTGGCAGAAATGTTTAGATTCGCTAAAGTAATGCTGGCAAACATTATAGATATAAATGGGAGTCAAGCATACAAATATTATGGGTCTACAATAGTTTCGATTACAAAACAAAGGTGCAACAAGTAACAGGACTGAAAACATCTAGTTAAAATCCTCAGGGAGATCCGTTTTGATCTTCAAGTATTGAGTCTCCCACGAAGACATACGAAGCTCAATTAGTGCCCGTTGTTTCTCCAATCTTTCGATCTCTGGCACTAATTTCTATGCAGTCTCGAAATGTTTAATTCCCGACTGCACCACTTCGAGCAAATCTTGTTGGTTAGATTTTTGTATGGCTGCCTGACAACGTTCAGCTTCTTTTATCTTGTCCTCGAGTGCCTTTATCTCTTGTTTCCAGGAGTTGATGTTCTTCTCATAATCATCAAAGGCCTTCTGATTTTCTGAATGTTTAAGCTTGAGGGCCTCACCTTGCTTCGTTGCGTCCACAGCAGAATTCCATGAAGAGTCATGAGAGGCCATTGTCTCAGATAGCTCTTTTTCGACATTTTGCTTTCGAAGAATGTTGGCCTGGAGTTGCTCAAGTAGAGAGCCTAGCAGAACAATTACCTCTGAGACTTCTGTGGAAACTTGAAGCAAATCTACCTTCTTTAGAAGTTGATTTAAGTTGTGACTCTTAATAGGTTCCCGGTTGAGAACATCCACAAGATTGACCCCAAAGAATCTCTCTTTTATTTGTCGGAGGAGGCTAGGAATATCTTCTTTATCACTAGATGCTACAGTTACAGCTGGAGAGACATCAAGTTCCGAAGGCGAAGAAGTATTCGCATTCATGATAGCCTTTAAGAAACTAAGAGGATCAGTTTGCTTAAGTTGTTCCAGCTCCGAAGGAGTAGGCTTCGCAGGGGCAAGCGTCGAAGTTGTCTTAGGAATGGTTTTTGTATCAAAGGTCGAAGTCCCGTGAGGATCTTGTTTTTCTGGTTGAGAAATCTCTTCCATAGCATCTTGCTCCGACGCAGTATCTTCGCTGTCATGTGTTTGGGGGTTCACATTGTCGCTGCCTGAGAATGGATGATCTTCTTCCAAATTTTTGTCTTGATGAGTAGGTGGGGATTCGTCAGTGGAGTGACTTTCTTCGACTGGTTCATTAGGCAATATGGTAGCAATTGGCCTAACATCTTCGAAGACTGGCGAGAGAACATGAGTTTGGTTTTGAGAGGTACCTATATTAAACGAAGCAAAGTTAGTCATAAAGATAAGCCTTTGAGGGGTTTAGTTGACGAAAGTTAAAGTTTGACAATTACCGTAAAGTTTGTCAACATTAATGGTAAAGCCATGGTCCTTGAAACCTGAAGTGGCAGTGCCAGCGTCATCCTGCAATAACAAGGTAAATGTCAGTTCAATTATTTGGTTAAAATCACAAAATAATATGTGGGGTGGAACCTAAATACCTTGGTTGGGATATTGTCTGGACTTGAATTATGACTTTCCACAACGAAAGCATTACTAGCAGTTTTCAAAGGAGACTCTTCAGAGGATGCCTTATCGCCAGGAGAAGCAGCTTTAGAGGGACTTATCCTTTTCCCTTTTCTTGAAGGGGTAACAGCTTTTTGTCTCTTCTTGTGTCCTTGTCTAGTTTGGGGAGGGGATTTATCTTCGCCATCTGAGGCAGCTGTCGAGGAAGCTTTCCGCTTCGAACCTGTTGGGGGTTTCGAGCTCTGGCAAATAGACGATAAGTAAGATGGATACTACTCACAGATTGTACAAAATCAAGAATATGAGATGAGTATGTACCGTGGGCTTCTTGCCAGTGACGATGGAATCACTTTCACTTGGTTTATTGCTCTTAGATGTCCCAGAATCTTTTTGGGCAGAAGCTTCCTTGATCTTCCTCCTTCGTGCAACAGCTGTAGTTGAAACTGAAATCAGTATATCAGCAAAGAAAAGAAAAGTCAGTCGAAAAGATTGTCTTAATCCAAACCTTCAGGTATTGGGGTCAGGACACGAACATGTTTAAGATCTATATGAAGATGTCCTTTGAAAGTATCCAAGGTATGCTTAGTCGGAACCACTCGTTCAGCGCGTTTTTTGGTACTCTCTCGAAGAATTTTGAGAGCATTCCCACACACGAACCAGTCTGGGAAAGGAGGACTTAGAGCCACACCAAAATCAGCACTTGGTAGTGGAGGGAATTTTGGAGGATTAAGTTTGAAAGCCACTTCATAACGTAGTTCTGGTCGAACATACGAGGGCAATTTCAACTTATCCAGTTTGGCGGAAAACTTTTCGCGCAAAACGACTGCAGCCTCACGAACGGTCCGACTAAGATCATCAGGCCTGTAGATAGTTTCAAAGAATTTTTGAAAAGCTTGGATTTCTTTAATATGAGTTGAAGTACCTTTTTGAAAATTCTCCTGCACATCAGTAAAAGCTGCAGTTAGTTCTTGAGCAAGGCTATCAGCATCAAAGATTTGGGAGCTATAATAATCCGTCCACCATTGATGAAAGTCTGGTGTAGAATAAAAAGCAGGTTCGAAAGGGACAGGAGAAAGATTGGCGCTGCCAACGTATTTGTTGATTTTTGTTTTACATTCTTCTTCAGTCAAGTACAAGGTATGGAAACACATATGGTTCCTTTTCTCATATAAACACTTGGGTTTTATTTGAACCAACCCAAACTGTCTCGAGACCAAATTTGGTTGATAGCACATGAGAATACATTGACCTTTTGATGGTCGAAGGCGATGGGAAAATAACCTTGGAGTCAGAAAGGCTTCCCAAATTTCCATAGACTCAGTTTGTTGATCCTGAGATGTTGATGGGAATTTTCGAGTAAACCATTCGGGACCTATTGTTCTGTGTACAAATGGGGCCATAGAAGGTTCGAACTGGTTACGCCGGGCAAACATCATTGAATATGCCAGGAAGTGTTCACGAAGCTTTCCAATTTCTTCTTTTGGAGTTAGGTAAGCTAACCTGGTCCCTTCTATAGTTCGATTTTTGATTTTGCTATCCTCCTCGTTGACGTTTCCTCGAAAGGGAAGATGAGTTTCGAATGTAGCATTAAGCCACAGTTGTAATAGCCAGAAAGTGCCAGCATAAAGTAAACTACCGAATTTGAAATTCTTGGTAAGGGTTGCAGCTTCGCTGAGGTTTTCATAAAGAGACCCTAAAAGCAGTTGGCTGAGGTTGAGCTTTTTTCCAGCATGCAACTGATTAGCCATGCAAAGGTACCTCTTTGCAACTTGAATAGATCTTGAGCAGAAGGGACATCGTGAAAGCCATAGCGCTAGGAAAGCAATATGCTCTTCATCGGATACTTCCGTTTCGGTGGTAATATGATGCTTCTGGATGAATGCAGTATAAGTGACTTGCGAGTCATTAAAACCAATAGTATCAGTATCCATTTCATTGGGATCGAAGGTTTCGCCAGTTAGTCGAAGTCCTGTAATCGCAGCCACATCGAAAAGAGTAGGGGTAACCATTCCACAGGAGAGATGGAAAGTGTTGTGAGAAGCATCCCAAAAGTGAACCGCTGCTACTAACATGGGTTGGTTGTATTCTAAACTTGTTTTTGACAGTTGAATCAAATCGTATATTCCTAACGATTTCCAGAAGGATTCTTTCTGTTTCTCTACTTTTTCTAACCAGGCATAGTACAAATCAGGATCTTTGGCTAAAGGAATTGACCTAAACACTTTTACAGAGTTGGTCATATAGTTTAACCTAATTTTCGCTAAAGCTAAAGGAGTTACAGTTGGAGTTTCTTCCATGTTAGCAGATTTTCCTGAGGGAGAACAGCCATCTTCATCTATCCTAATTTTGCTAACTAAATGGTCTAGTCTTGTAATAAGTAGGGAAGAATTTATTCAGAGATGGGATATTTTCACCTGGTAATGGACCCATAAAAGCGAGAGATTTTCCAGAAAGTTCAAAGGGAATGATTACCTGGGAAGCGTAAATAGCGCGTATTTCTTCGGTGTTAGGGTTTTGAACGTGCTCTTGTTCCCCAGACCGTGTTGTTGATTGGAGCTTCAGAGCAGGTTGAAGAACATTTGAAGATGAAGCCATAGAGAAATTTCTGATTAAGAGAGCGAGATTTTGAAGAGATTAAAGATGTTTGGTTTTTTGTTGAAGAAGATGAAGAAATAGGAATGAAAGGTTGTGTAGAAGTACAAGACCAAGTATTTAAAGGTTTAACGGAAACCCTTTTTAAATCTTTTGGGTAAAATCCAAAGAACACGTGGCGGCTGGTGATTTAATCCAACGGCGGTCGAATAAGTTAGCTTCACTCCTAGTATGTAGGAGTAATGATCAAGAAGTAAGGTTAAAACGTGGGAATGTAAGTTATGAGAAGACATCTTTGAAAATGACAAGACGTTTCGGAAACAGAGTCATCAATGATTATGACGTTAGTCAGCAGTCTTGGAACTCTCAAAGATCAATAAAGAACGAAATCTTATAATGACAAGAAACGCCTATTTCTGTTGACTCTCGAAACAGGCATTTATTGGGGGCAATTTGTTAGCTGAAGATTTCGTTTTGTAATATTTGTCCTTCGAAGAAGTGGAAAATCGAAGGAAAGATGGTTACTGATGGCCATCCCTTAAAAATAAAAGAATGGCTACTGATGGTCATGCTTCGAGAATAAAGATTTCTAAGTTCGCTATGAAGATAATGAATACTGAAAGCTAGTGAAAAGTATGTATCTTCGGGGACTTAGACAAAATTTATAAATATATTCAAGTATTACTACTTAGCGTGTTTTCGTAGTGTTTTAATACACTGCCACGCGTCGAAGACGGACTCAGGCGGGAAGATTTGAAATTCGAAGACGGTTTCGTAACTGTCCAAGTAACAGATGGCGTCGCTAGAAGTTCTTATGAGAAACGTGGAAGCAGATTAGTGTAGGACCGTTAAGGTCGAAACTAGTATAAATAGGAGTCTTAATGTTAGGATTCTGTGTGTTCATTTTGTACAAATCACTCACATATTTACTCAAGTATCAAGCGTTAAGAGAAAGAGTTCGCTGAGAAAATGTACGTATGACACCACCACTTTAATACATGTGTATTATCTTTTGTTTTCAAATATCTTCCAGAATTACTGCATTTCGTTTACTTCTTGCCATTTACATTTCTGTATCTTTACTTTAATGTCATTTACTTTCGAATTACTTTCATGTTATTTACTTTCAAAGTCCTTAACGTTTCTGCAGTTTAAGATTCTTTACGTTTTAATAGTCCTTTTAATTTTATATGTTATGTTACTTATCTTTTCGTTGAAGTCACATTTATATATAACAAAGTGATTATCAAGACTATTTGTTCTTTAATCGAACAACGCTTATTGAAGAAGACAAATCATGAATATGGTTCGAATGAACGTTGATAACAATCTTCTTGACTATGTGTCCTAGGATCAATCTAGTCGATCCTGCGAGTAACCAAATCATATTTATTATAGTTAGCAACTCTAACCATCTTCTTTGTCGCATATTCAACTCGTTCTAATCGAATAAGTACTTGAAACTTTTTTGATCACTAAACACTTCAAATCTAGAGCCAAAAAGACAATGCCTGCAAATCTTAAGTGCAAATACAACAACCAACTCTAAGTCACGCATAGGGTAATTCCGCTCATGAACTTTTAGCTGTCTAGAAGCGTAAGCAATAACCTGACCATTTTGTATCAACACATCTCCTAGTCCCATCTTTGAAACATCACAATGTACCACAAAAGATTCATTCGGATTCAGCAAAGTCAAAACTAGAGCAGTTTTCAACTTCTTCTTAAGCTCTACAAAACTCTCTTCACACGCAACATCCCACACATAAGCTTAAACTTTTCGAGTAAACTGAGTCAGAGGTATTGCCAGCTTCAAAAAACCTTTTATAAACCTGCGATAATAACTAGCTAAACTAAGGAAACTTTTAATCTCAGTAAAATACTTCAGAGCCTTCCACTACAACACAACCTCTACCTTTGATGTATTTACAGCAGTACCTCCACTAGAAATCACGTGATCAAGAAAACTCATTTCTCTTAACCACCACTCACACTTAGACAATTTAGCATACAACTAATTCTCTTGTAAAATCTTCAATACAACTCTCAGATGATCTGCATGATCTTTGTCTATCTTTGAATGAATCAGAAAGTCTTCGATAAACACCACCACAAAGTTATCCAAACAATGATGAAAATTTATGTTCATATACTACATGAACACTCCAATCGCATTAGACGCACTGAATGACATTACCGAATACTCGTATAGATCGTGTCGTGTCTTAAAAGCTGTTTTCGGAATACCTTCAGCCTTCACATGAATTTGATGATACTTGGACGCAAACGAATATTCCTCTTCCAGGAACTTTGGAAACATCACTGTCTTGGTATAATAGTTGATATGAACACAGTTGGACTCCAACCAGTTCATTTCAAGGATAACATCAAGTTGATCCAACTCCTCGCTCTGGCAGTAATTCGCAAATATTCTCCACACACAACAGGCATATCAATAGCTACAACATCTCTATCCACTCTCAGAGATGCGAACCACATTAGTACCTGATCATCTCTTTTCAAGTACATTTCGACCTGATCGACGAACATGAATCTCGAACTTGTACTCTCTTCGGGTTCAGGAAGCAACACCACCTCAAGAACATATGCACTCTTGCAATCAGAAACACACTAAACCAACACTTCACAACGGAAACATTTTAGAGAAGCAAAAGCTTCTCCCCCATTGGTTTTAATCCCACTCATGCAGATAAGTGGCTAAAGAAATAACAAGCACCGACAGTATTTCACATATGTCGCATACTAAAGAACAAACAACATACAAAAACCTGGCCGGATGGACCAACTTGCTCTGATACCACTATGTAACACCCTAAATCCCGAAACTTATACATAAAGCATTACGCGACAATTTAAGGTGTCACCAACAACAATCCTCTAACAACACATAATCATTTAGCAACATGCAGCGGAAAATTAAAATAATAAACAACATCTGTCATCACACGCTCACCGTATCTTAGACTCATTGCAGTAAAATAATCAATAAAAGACAACATTAAATTAATCATGTCATCACATGCTCACCTTCACTTAGGATATCATTGCAGCAGAATAATAACTATACCAACTTGCATGATTAGTCTCATAAACCATAAATTTCACAAGGCAGATGAAACGGAGTTGTAATACTCAACTCTCAAAAATCTCCAAACTATTCAACAAATCAAACATTAATCCACAACAAGGTTAAATAATCCCCTTTAACGAAATAACTTCAAAACAAAAATGAAATGCCTCATCCCGATGTTACAGAATCAGAGCACGACACTACTAAATAAAGTGACAACTAAAGGAAATAAATCCAAGAGCTATATTTCACTTACATCATCAAACTCTACTCCTGAGTATCTTCAAGATGTCCATGATGGACAGCATTAAAGCAAAGGGGTGAGAATACATTCAAATAATAAACGGTGCACAAAACAATCAGAATAGATTCATACACTACAAAATCATGTACAATTTAACATGCACCTCGATATCATGTATTCAAATCTCACCCACATCTCAACCAAACTCATATAATTCATACAAATTACTCATAATCATACTCATATCTCATTATCATGCACCAAACACATTCACATATTTTATTTATGCAGTGTGACTCAACTATGCAACTCAATATTTATGCATGTGGTACCAACTCAACAAATGGTTCCTCGTTTGAACCGGGTTTCGCACCAAACCCCGAGCCCCGCACCGAGATCCAAGCCCCAACACCAAGCTTGGTACAAGTCACAAAATCCCACACCGAACCTGTGAACTTGCCTCTTTCACAACAACAAGGACATATGATGCATGTCATACAAGTCAATACAACTCAGCAACAACTACAACGTTTAAGGTCCATACCGACCGCAAAAAACATGCATTAATAACAATATAATAATCCCCATCGAATTATTATTCAGCAGTCACCAACAGCAAAAACATATCATAACTACAATCACACCGTAGTAAGTACTCAACAATGCACATAACAAATCAACATGACATTATCAAGACATTTTCACATATTCATCATCCATCAAATATTTCAAAAAATTAATTAAATTACATCTTAACTGTCAATTACATCAAAAAGTCCCAAAGAATAGCTATTAGTAGCCAAACAATCAACAAAACTCGAGAAATCAACAATTGCAACTTTCATATAAGCAAATCCCATATAAACAACTAAGGCCTCTACAACATTCAAACAGTTATCAAATAATTCAATGTTAATACATTACATTCAGCCTCTTAAATCATCACTATGAGATATTACCATGTGTAATCTTTCCAACACTTCAAACGGTGTCTCAATTGGATTTACGGATCAAAAGTTATGATAAAAACAACATTAGAAGAATTTCAGTGTTGGAATGTCTCGCTACGCAAGACCCTCCCTCGCTAAGCAATGACCCTCCCTCGCTAAGCAACGATTTTCACTGTTGGAGGGCTTTTAGACATCCGATTTTTATTCCGTAAATAATCCCGGTCTTAGAATTCAAAATACAACAATTATCCATTGATTAAAACATCTATTTCACAATTTATCACAGATTAGCATCAATTTCATCATGAATTAGTCAATTATATTCATACCCTAAAACATCTAATTTCTCCCACATTCACCATTCATTCGATTAGTTCATGAAAATAAAATATGATAGCAGTAAAACACAATTTTTCATCCATTTATGCCCCATAAAAACATAATTGCATCATATATTTAACATATTATCATCAATTTGTGAGAACCGGAAAAATCTATTGGAGGTTAAAGGAAACCTCTCTACCTTTTCATGATTAAGACACTCATAGATGAACAATCTCCCCTACCTTGTAATTCTAACAAAAACAAGTAATATCTACGATCTTCTCTCCAAAGCTCTAACTCTCCTCTTGTTCTTCTCTTTTCCCTAGCTCTTTCTCTCTTCCAATTCACGTACTATCAAAAATCTCTCTAACTTTCTAAATCTCTCTAACTCTCTAAATCTCTTTTCCCTTCATCTTTTATTTCATATGTTTAATTATTCTAGTCTTATTATTTTATCTCTAATAAAATAAAACAAAATAATTAAATTTAAAAAAAATGCTACTACTCATATTATTTTATTTAATAATTAAAACACTATTATTTTACCATTTCTACAATATCATTATACTATTCTATTCTTTTCAACCATCTCACTACACCTGACACACATAAAATAAATATTCAATTTTAATCAATTAAAATATGTAAAATCATATGAACACGTTAAATTACTCAAATATATAAATTAATTTAATTAAACAAAAAAGTGAAGTTACTTTGTCTTCCTCACAGAAAAGTGTCTTTGCGGATTTCATTATCCTAGCAAGCGGGCATGCCCGCCCCGTATAGACCCACCCTGCAAAAGCCCGCAAAAAAAACAGGACGGGGCAGGCATATATGAGAGTGCGGATGTAAGACTTCACCCTGCTCCGTAAAAAAGTGAGGGCGGAGAAGACATGCGGACATTGAACCTTTTAGGCCTAAAAATAGTACAATTGTATAAAAAAAACTCATGCCCGCAAAAATCCGCAAATAAACGAGGCGGGACGGGGCAGGTACATTTAAGGGAGAGGGTCTAAAATCTGGCTCCGACCCGCGAAAAAGTGCGGGCAAAATGGGCATGCCCGCTAGGCCGGTCCCATTTTGCCACCTCTACATAAGTGCATAAACTTCTTGTCAGGTATTCAGTTTCATTATCATACCGCAAATACTTTATTTTTCTCCCTGTCTAGTTCTCAACCTCAACCTTTCACAGTTTAAGCTTGGCAAATACCTCAGATTTATACTCCCTTCGATCACAATTATAAGAAAAAACTACTTTCACTCTAATTAACTAATTAAGAAAATTAGTTAAGTGTAATTAATTTTCTTAATTTCATGTACAATCAAAATAAAATTTACTATAATATATTTAGTTATAGTTGATGAACCAACTACCAACAATAAATGCTTTTGAATTAAATTAATGTCTAATAGTAAGACATGCATTAATTAGTATAAAAGTTAATGACTTTTGCTTATAATAGTTACCAAGATTTAAGGTTATTTTTTGCTTCTAATAGTGACCATAGGGAGTATTTCATAAAATAAACCCAGACCTTAAAAGGAAAAACATCAGTGAATGTCACAAAGTACCTAAAACCTCCAATAGATGGCTCTCTTATAGGCCTCCAGACATCAAAATGAACATAGTCTAAGATTATCTTGGTCTTGTGTTGTTCATTCGTGAAACTAACTCTACATTGTTTCCTAAGAACACAATACTTGCACAATCCAATTGTGCAATTTTGAACACCCTACAACAAATTCCTCTTATGTAGTTCCATCATTCCACATTCACTAAGATTACCCAAGCACATGTGCCACAGCTTAGTTGCATTATTATCAGTTTCAACAGATACTACATCACCCATAATTGTGCTCCCTAACAACTTATAAAATGTTACCTGCAATTCTAATTGCCTTCATCACTGTCATTGCACCCTTGCTAACCCTCATGATGTCTATATCTCTATCAGACCGATATGAATAACCATTCACTTGAAGAGTACCCAGAGAAATCAAATTCTTCCTCAAATTTTGGAACATAACGCCACCATCATCCATAGCAATTTTAATTTGCCCCTTTTCTATGATGGTGCAAGTGTTATCATCATCTAAATAGAAAAAACCAAAATCCCCTGATTTAAAAGAGTTGAACCACTCCTGGTGCGACGTCATATGGTAGGAGCACCCATAATGACGAATTCATACATTAGTGCACTTTACAAATGAAACGTAAAGTAAATCCTCTTCACTGTAGGAACTATATGTCTGAACCATGTTAAACTACTATTGCCCAACTTGTTTAGACACTCCCTCCTCCAATGATCAATTTGCTTGCAACCATAACATTATGCTATTTTTTATCCTTGGACTTGAACCTTTTTTTTCTTTCCAGAACGCACTTCCTTACCCTTGTCTCTGCCATGGTCTTGACCTCCCTTCGCAAACAAACCTTCACTTGAACTTTCTTCACCTTCCTCTACACTTTGGCGATGTTGTCTGTGTTGCAAAAGGGTAGAAGAAATAGACTCCATCATGATTCTTTATTTCCTGTATGTAAAAGTGGTCACCAAGTGATCATAAAAGCTTGGAAAAGAGCACAACAGAATAATGGTTTTATCCTCATCGTCAACCTTCACACCAAGCCATGTCAAATCAGCGAGGATGTTATTGAAAGCGTTGACATGAGCTTAGAAATCGCCTCATTCGAGCATCTTCATACTCTATAGTAGTTGCTTTGCGAACAATTTATTCATGAGCGTCTTGGACATATACTAAATTTCCAATTTATCCCAGACATCCTTCGATGTTGTGAGATCCAGGATATGATTCATTAAATCATTAGAAACGCAAAGTCTTATCAAACATGCGACTTCTCCTTCATCTCGTTCTAATCAATGTTGCGATGTCCGTCTGTTTCTCATCATGGAGCGTCTTTTGTAAACCTTGCTGAGCCAACAGATCCTTTGCCATAAATTGAAATTGCCCATTCCATCGAACCGAGCCGCTTCAAATTTTGCACCTTCAATGTTAAGCATGCTTTGATACCAATTAATGGAATAGGTACACGAATACATATCAGAGTAGAGAGAAACACACAAAACCTTTATTCACGCAGTTGAGCCAAATTGCATATTTCTGCGACTATAGAACAACTATAGTTATGTTTTATTGATTTGTTCTGAATTACACACTATAAGGTTTCGGCTTTACAAGTATATATAGGGATACTAATGATCATGATTACAATAATTCCCCTAAACCATATTGTGGGAGCTTCGCCCCCTGCACCCCCACACACCCAAGTGCCCCCGCCCCCAACATTCCTGCATCTTCAAACTCTATAGACTTTGCTTTGCGAACAATTTATTCATGAGCGTCTTGGACATATACTAAATTTTCAATTTATTCCAAACATCCTTCGAAGTTATGAGATCCAGAATATAATTCATTACATCATCAGAAACGCGCAGAGCATGGCTCGTTCTGGCTCTTACCCACTTAACAGTACCTATAAACCAAACTCAACTAATAAATGTGATATTCTTATATACATATTTTTAATCATATCATGTTCAAAAGATTTTGTATAAATCTGGGTGTAAGAAATCGAGACTATTTTATTTAACAAGATAAAATAAAATGATACAAAATAAAATTCTATTAAAATATTAAAATTAAATTGAAAAGTTAAAGTATGTGATATTTAGGAGGAAGCTAATACTTGTGCGTAGAACATTGGTTAGATTGTAGTAGTGGTTTCAACTTGATTATCTAATTATTAGGAATTGAAGATGAACATTTGAGATTCACGAGTCTTTTTGTTTTGTTTTGTTTTTATCTTTATTGATACCAATTAATTAATGAAATATAAAATTCTATGAAAGGGACCTTACAAATGAATACATTATGGTCAGTCAATGGATAATAGTCTTTTTTGGATACTACTAGTAAAAAACCCGTGCTATCGCACGGGTCCGTTCGGAATTTTACATTACTTGTATTTAATTATGACTTAAAAATTTCTATTATATATATCAAATATGAATCAAATATAAATTATATTATTCAAACAAAAATAGTCAATTTTAACCAAAATATCTATTAAACAACAAATTTAACATTGATGTTACTAATGTTTCATACAAACATTTCAGCTTTATCATTCCACATGTAAATAGAGAAAAACAACCAGTACATGGATCAAATTTGATAGTTGAACTCCACCTATGAAGAAACCAACAAATAACAATAACCTGCACGATATAGCGGTATGCAAAAATGTATCAAATAACGTATATATGATTCAAAAATATTAAAAAAAACTAAATAAAGTATGTGTTATCTACAAATACTAATTAACAATATTTAATCTGAATCAGGAAACAAAAGGTGAAAAAAATTACCAATTAACAAAGTGCTTGAAAAACTTCCTTGTATACAACATTCGTAGTGGTTGAACACGTTGCATTGTCCTTGTCATGTATTAAGATTTTAAGACCACTTTTGGATGTAACTCTTGAAATTGCAACATACAACTGTCCATGACTAAAAACAGGAGTAGGCAAATACAATCCGACACGATCAAGGGACTGGCCTTGGGATTTATTAATTGTCATTGCATAAGATACAATTATCGGAAATTGTCTCCTAATCAACTTAAAGGGCCACGGTGAATCAGAAGGTGACATAGACATTCGAGGAATATAAAAAAGATTACCTATGTTCTTTCCAGACATAATTCTTGCCTCAATGACATGATTTGCTAACCTTGTGACAATTAACCTTGTTCCATTGCATAATCCATCAGCTTGGTCCAAATTCCTCATTAGCATAATAGGGGTGCCAACCTTCAATTTGATCCTATGATTTGGAAGTCCTGATGTTCTTAGTTTACTAAGGAATTCTGGAGTTAGAACTTCATACGCTTCAGTATAACTTGTATCACTTCTATCAATTGAATCGAAACTCAGATACTCTTTCTCTTCTCCTGAAAAATCAATAAAATTATAATATTAATACATTATTAATTTCAACATTATACAACATTATCTTAAATCAATATAAAAACTCAAGAGACTGATATTTCACCTTGTATTAGGTCCAATATATAATGATTGATTTTGTCCACAACTTCAATGGTTGAGGCAAGAATTGCTTTTCCTTGCAAATATGTAACATCTTGGTAATTTTCCAACAAATTAGGATACGTGCTTTCAACAATAGCTTGTATAGGATCTTCAAAATTGGTTATTAATAGATCTTGAGGAATTTCTATATCAACCAAACCATCATTTGGTTCAGATATCTTACCATCACCAACATTTAAGATCCATTTTGAGAATTCCACTAATTCATTAGAACTTGTATTATCTCTTCCTTGTTGAAGTCTCATATTTTTTGTTAGTGTTAGAACATGACAGTAGTCCCACACATAAGATGAGCATATCGATGCATGAACAATATCAGAACGTCCTGCTCTTGGAACAACCGGAAGAATCTGTCTGAAATCTCCTCCAAAAACAACAACTTTCCCACCAAAGATTGTATTCCCAAGACCCTTTTTAGCCATGACATCCTTAAGGGTTTTATCCAATGCCTCAAAGCAATTCTTATGAGACATAGGTGCTTCATCCCATATTATTACATCAGTTGCTTCAAATAACTGTGAATGTTCGGTGTCTTTGTCAATATTGCAAGTAGAGTTGTCAAGTGTTGGAACGGGTATTTTGAACTTTGAATGAGCAGTTCTTCCACCCGGCAATAATAACGAAGCTATTCCACTTGAAGCAACGGCAAGAACAATTTTTTTCTGCGAGCGAAGTGCACTTGATAGGGTTTTCCACATGAAAGTTTTACCGGTTCCTCCATAACCATGTAAAAAAAACACACCTCCTTTTTGTTTGTTGACAGCTTCCATGATTGTATCAAAGATTAAACGTTGTTCATCTATTACAAAATTGCAATAATTTGTTACTGAAAGAGTTAAAAAAGGCAGCTTTAACAAATTCATAATACAATAAATTATAATAACCTGTAAGAGCGAGAAAGAGGTTGTCAAAATTCTGTCGTTCTTTATCGACATCATAATCTTGTTCATCATAAATAAGTCTATTGCCAACATGACGTGTGACATATGAATTTGGATAAGGCATATCTTTAAATTCATGCAAACTTCTTCGATTGGATTGCATCATATTTTCAATCTCGATTAGAGTCAAGTTTTTCAACTCATTGTCTGTCAGCTGCATATCTATAAAGAGTATTCAATTATAACTCGTTTGATAGTATAACAATAACATGAACTTACAGTAGTATCCATTTAAACATATATTATTTATGCTACAGCAGCAACATTTATATTTGTTTAATATAAAATATGAAACTTTTTTATCTCGCATATACATAAACTAACACAACAGCAAGTCAACAGTGAATTTCCATGAAATTAATGGCAGTTGTAAATTTAAACGTGTAATTTATTCTACAGCAGCAGCATGAATATTTGTTTAATACATATCATGAATCATTTTGATCTCACATATACATAAATTAACAAAACAACATAGCAGCCAATTATACATATCAGCGATTCCTTCATGGAAGTAATGGCAATTGTTGCTTCCAACGTCTAATTTATTTTATGGCAGCGACATGCATATTTGTTTAATACACATAATGAATGATCTTGACCTCACATATACATAAAGCAACAAAACAACATAGCAGACAATTAAACAAATCAGCAGTGCCATTCCATGAAAGTAATGGCAATTGTATGAGTTTATTAGAAAATATGAAAAATTACACATTTTGCTTTATATTTATGTACATAAACAACTGTATAAATGGAATTTACCTCTTCTTTTTGTCAGTTGTCTTTGCTGATAAAGAATCCCGTCAGATAAAGTTCGCCAAGTTTTTTCCCAAACATGCCTTGGTCTGTTCATTGTACCAGATAGAAGCATAGTAACAAACAACTTTCTCAAAAAATGTCCTGAACCCCAATCCTTCGCCTCGTTTATGGCTGCAACATATTCCTTGTCATCACTTAGAAATCCCATTTCAAAACATGCATCCCTAAAACTATCCCGAACAATTCCACCCACTTTTTTTATATCCTCATAGCATGTTGGTCCCTTGATAACTGTCAGCATCATTCTTAGGTAATACAGCTCACCGGTACTTGGAGGAACCCAAATTAATCTTCCAATTGTATGGCCTCTTTTACGTGGTTTCCAGCGTCGGTATCTTTTATCGTAAACAAACTTGGTCAGAAAATTAGAGTATGTCAAATTCCTTGCCTCTGCATATGTCTTGTTTGCTTCCATCCAAGCGGTAAACATAGATTCTTTTACACTTGGTTTTTCAAGCACTTCATCTATCAGTTCATAATCAGTATAGTATACCGAATTGTCGCCCTCAAGATGAAAATACAATCTTTCAACTGCAGGAGATCTACCATGAATAGGAAATGAAAAGATCCTCCAACATGCTTCGCTCGGTGAAACGTATCTACAATCAAGATATTGCTTGATCTCATCAACATTTCTAATAAGAGAAGTTCCATCTGCATCAGTTTCAACAACAGCAGCGGTAATTCTATCATACCCCTTGTTAATATACTTGAATAGATACTTAACTGAAGTACTTTGATTACACCACTCCATATTTATATGAGCCTGAAATTTCTTCAGCAAATATGGATTATAAGGAACGACAAACCTGTTATCGAGAACAACTTTCTTCTTCATCACTGTATTTCCAGTTTCCCTTCTTCTATATACAGGATATCCGTCCTGATCAACTATGGTTTGAGGCTGATATTTTTTGGGGAAAAATTTAGAGCACTTCCCATCTTTCATGCAAGGTGAATATTGGTTTGCTAAACCACATGGCCCATGAATCATATGTGTCTTGACCATATGATACAATTGCCTATCATCTTCTTCGGATGGTATCTCTGCTGAAATGATTTTGTTTATGTCATCTGGTGTGGGATATTTGCTCGACTGATGCATGAACAGCAGAATATGTGCATGTGGCAAACCCCGCTTTTGGAACTCGATTGTGTATATATCTGTAATAAGTGATATTATTATAAAAATACAGAAATGTAGAAATATACAAAATGAGAACTTTAGTCAGGTTTAGTTAAAATAACTTACATGCAACAACTCTCCCTAACACATGCTTTTTGGTCAGATCACACAACAACTCATCTAACTTAACTTTAAATACTCTGGAGATGATATCTGGACGATCATGAGGTTGCAAATGAATTTTGTTAAGTAACCTTTGGACTTCAGGCCAATTTGGATTGCAAGTAAATGTGATAAAAAGGTCAGGAAACCCGATATGGCTACAAATTGCCATCCCATCAAAATATAGTTGTTCCATGTATCTTCGACTTCCAACATAAGTTGACGGTAAAACCACTCTTTTTCCTTTGTTTGCTCCTTCAATGTTTGATTGTTGTTCGGGACCTGTCAAATTGCAGTACTTAGAAACTCTAAGTTTTTTCTGATGCTTGCGGATATAATTCAACCGTTGGGACTCCATCATAGTAAATCCATCAACCAAAAATTGCTGAAACAACCTCCTTGACCTCAAAAGTGTATGTGCTTCAAGATGTCTAGTTTGAATTCTAAAAGTAAGCCATTCTCTAATGGTAAGCTTATTTTTCTTAAACTTCTTTCCACGTGTTTCCTTATGTAGCACACCAAGTCTAAAACCATCTTCCCCATATGGAAACAATAATGGATATTGTAATGCAAGATAACTTGGATGAAACTCACTTATTCTTTTCAGCCTTCCGCTCTGTCTCTCAAGAATAATATCCCTTTTAGAACCTGTATCAACATCACCAACAATAAGTGCAGCAACCTCCGAAACAGTTGGTTGGTTGTATATTCTTCCATCTTTTGTTCTATCAGCTATTAACTTCAATTTGAGATCAGGTACAGGACAATCCTTCAATCTATCTGCTGCCATTCTAAAAGATTTAGCGTGTGTGTTGAACTCATCCAGCATAAGTTTCAATCGACTAACCGTCTCTGGATTTATATTGCTATTGTTACTGCATTTTATTATAAAACAATTAGTAATGGTATGTTTTAAAAAAGTTCCATAAATTAAAGATAATGGCCAAAATAATTGTAAAAAGTTAATGTCAAAAGGCCAAGTAAGAAATGCATTATTACCCGGTTACTTTTATTCTATGTTGAAGCTCATTGGCAGTGTCATAAATATACAGTTGAGCGAACTTTGGTGATTCTCCAGGCAAAGGAATCATGCTCCCAATTCTATGGCAAGATTGTCCATGAACTCGTATGTTTGGGGGTCCTCGTCCCGTTTGGAATCTATTGTCAAACTTCATTCCAGGAGACGTAAAGGCAAACATAATGTTGTACAATCTACAAAATTGTTGATAATTTTGACACTCTGTACTATTGTTATCAAACAATAGATGCTTGAGTAATGGTGGTGGTTGTTTCAAAAGTGGTAACACGACTTTACCATTTCCACAGCATAATTGGAACTTAGGGACTGCACTATGTTTTCTTTTGTCTGTCTTCTCTTGATACCACATAAGTGCTCCACAATGTACGCATTCAATTGAAGGATCACCAATATCTGAATAACCTATGACAATTTAAAAAAGAAACATAGCATCATATTAAAATTTGTATCAGTGATAGCACAGAAAATGTACAATATCTAAGTTGACCAACTGAAACTTTTCTTGAAACAGTTTTGTAAATTCTATTGCCAGTTAAAAATGTAAAGCATAATTACAAAACTGTGACAATGATACGTACCAGTGTTGGGACAATTCACCGGCGTGGAATTTTGATCATAGTCTTCATCATCATCAACACTTGAAGTAGTGTCATAGTCTGCATTTTCGTTTATGAACTCGCACGAACTATCGGTAAGTGATTCTTCAGCTGAATCTTCTTCAAATGATTCATCACCTTCAATGTTAGGATTTGTATTACTACCTACATTGCTTGTGAATGAAGAGGCAATGTTATGATCAAGTACATTGCTTGTGGATGAAGAGGCAATGTTATGATCAAGGTTTGAAAAAGTTTTGAATAGATTGGCAGTCATAGATCGTATAACATCAACATTCAATTGTTTTTTAGATGAAACTGATTCAGCAATTGGTTGTGCATTGAGATGGTTGTGCATTTTATTAGGAAATGAGGAGGAGGTTACACCACTTACAGGCGTATTTATAATGAAACTGTGTGGAGAATTGCACATAGCTTTTCCACCACTCTGGTTAACAATATTGTGTTGATGTTTGCCTCTCAGTGACATCTTTTGTTGGATTATTCTCTTCCTTTTCTGACGTGCTGAGGCAGCATTATGTTCTGGGGATAAAGCATCAAGAGAGATGGAGCACTTAGAGCTGCCAGATGCAGATGTTGGTGTTGCTCCTTTAGTGTTTGATGAAGCAGAATAATTTTGGTTCTCCATACCAAATTGCCTAAAGATAACTGACGACACACACTGATTCAAACCAATGTTCAATCTTTGTACAGTTGAAATAACAGAACCATTTGGTTTTACATTAGAATTCTGGTTTCTCTCATTCATCATTGCAGAAGTGATATTAGATAGTGGTGTTCTAACATGTATTGTAGATGGAGGAACAAACCTATTGAAAGATAAATCGCAGTTCATGTTGTTTTCATCAAGTTTGTTCCTTTTAGTTCTTCTTTCATTGAGAAGTTTCTTCCTTCTATGTCTTGCCATTGCTGCCGCTTTTTTCCTTGTACCACAAAAATCGGATTCCATACTTGTTACAGATAGACAAATGCTCTTGAATTGGTTGAATTGTTTTGATTTTCTTACTGATAAGATTTGTATGTTGGGAAAGGAATAGCAAGGGTTGGAACAGAGAGACAATTGTGACTTTAACACATATGATTTGTTTAAGGATTAATTATAAAATATAAAATAAAATAGGTAACCATTTTTTTAATCATAAATTTTATTACTGTCACGTAGCAGACAAATGCATATTGTAACTAAAGATATACATGATTTACATTCTTAAATAATAAATTTAATTGAATAATGGAATGATAAAATGACTTGGTCTTAAAATATTGTGGTGTATATATGCATTGTATATGATCCAAATTCTTGTGCTTCCATAGTAGTAGGGACAACATGCATTTAAATACTATAATATAGGTACTGTGAATTACATTATGCTAGATAAATGTCATAATAATAAAAATTAAACTATCACCTATTATTACTACCGTGTAATAATTGCATATTTTGGTAACTTGCAAAAATTGACCAACTCACCCACTAAACAATGACAACTTTTCAGTTACAATATCATAGTTATGGTCTCAAGATTTTTACCATTATTACATTATGTGACATCAAATCAACACAATGTCTTTAACCACATTGAGAAGCAACCCTTGAATGACCATTCTATTTATTTAAAAGTTATATATTTATTCTACCATTTTATTCTCATGAAATTGTTTACCATCACTAACCAACTGAAGGTTACCGAGTTTGAGATAGCAAACCAATTTCATTGAAGATGTCTTCTTCACCCACTTTGAAAGGGTAAGATACCAAAAAAAATTACAGCCTATGTTATATATTATACTGTCTTCAATATTATACTGATGTTAATATTGATATTTAAACAGATTTGTGCCACTTGACACCAATGCTCTTTATGATCTCCTTGGAAAAACAGTTGAAGAAATTGAAGCGGTTGATAACAAAATTCCACATGCAGAACTGTTTCCAGAAATTAATGTTGGTAGTACGTCCACCCCAGTTGAAGCTGTCAATGCAAGTAAATTGGGCAAAGATGAAGCAATGATGAATGAAGGGAATCAGGAAGACGATGTTGGAGAATTTGCTGATACTAATAGCAACAATGGAGGGCTGCAGAAAGACATATTTTGGGACAAAGATATCACCAAGGCAAGGAAGAAGGGAAATCAAGTTATGGTAAGATGGATATTTAACTAATGTTGTGAACAAATTCATTTATATTGCAAACGATGTATTAGAAAGAAAGATTCAGTTCAAAATAGCTATTAACTTAAATCTTGCTGATGATGCAGCATTTTCCAGCAGAAGTGATAAAAAAGGCTCTTCGTCCGGACATAACTTCGTGCACTATGATGGATCTCGAGACTGCTGAATATTATGACTGTAAAATCATCAAATCGAACAGGGAGTATGTGGAAATGTATCTTGCAGAAGGATGGTATTCATTTGCAAAAAACAAAAAACTGAATGTTGGAGATAAGCTGATTTTCCACTATAATTCAGAGAAAGAAATTCTGCATGTCAAGGTGTTCAGAAAAGATGGAAAGAAGCAAAACTGAAGGGCAGGTTGTCATCTCTGTTGTTTATGTTTCATCTTGTAATCTGGTTGTTGAAAGGGTAGCCTGTTATGTTTAGTATGAAGATATAAACAATGTTCATCTGTGATGTTTATTTCCTTTTCTTTTGTTTATTATGTTTGAACTTGAATGTATTGTGGTTTATCTTCAACGTTTAGTTTCCCAGTTTGTTTTTAATATAATTATGTTTGCGTTTGTTTCAAATTATATTAAGAGCCTGATATGTTTATAACAAATGATTCTACATAGTGTATATCTAATTTGTATCATTGATTACCATAGACTATGTACTTGCATGCAATATAATTAAAATCTTTCTATTAACTGCTGTTAATATAATAGATTCAGAAATTGTACAATAGTCAATTATTCAAATGAATTCAAAATGCAACAATAGTTGAGCTGTTACTAAACACAGATAAATATAAAAAGGAGAACAGTCACATTTTATCAAAACTTCAACAAAACACCCCTTGAACAATATTCGTGAGCACCATACAAACCTTGAAGAGCCTAAAAAGAATCTTAGCACGTCAACGGTTCAATACGGACACTTGGATTGTGTTTCCTGGAGGGTACCTGATGCTAAATTCAACAACATCACCTTTGTCGAGTTTTTTCTCTTTCACCAGTTCATACCAACCACGGCATACATATTTCTCAATGTTGTTGTTCCTCGCATACGTGTGTACTTCGCCGTTATAATAATAGCTGGTGTCAGTGTCAAAGAGCATTATACTCACGATTCCCGCTAAGTCGCATGTTGTTACCACATGAGATGGTATTAGCTGTACATTGCCATCACAAATATTACTGATATTATAAGATGCATATAAAATTTTTAATATGGACTTGGATAATATAATAACAGCTAACTGACCAGAACATTCCTCTTAAACGTCTTTGGATCTTTCACTTCTTTCCTCCAGGTGCAATAGTTTGTATCCGCGGAAGCGTTGGCATCACGTGGATTTTCCAAAACACTATTTTCATCACAGCAAATGTTTTCACCCAATATTTTCGTGTAGCAAATGTTTCACATAAATGAGATGGAATTATAAAAAACTATGTAATTAAACCCAAAAAAAAATCTAAACAAAGATGGAATGCAGTAGGAAAATTCAAGAGGATTCACATTTGCAAATAAGTTGGTTACCTGGTGTAGCCACTGTTTCTCGAACCCATTATATGTGTATTGAAATGGTTTTTAGGAAGAGATATATTTTATATAAGAATGCAAAAAATAGGTTGTATTTAAATTGTATAATATGAATAATTAATGTTATGGTATGGCCCAGGAAGTTTACTTTCAAATCTTTATATTAACCGAAGAAGCCAATAAGTTTGTATTTAAAACCTACCCATAACAGTTTTTTATTAATTAGCTTTTGACAGTTTCAACCATGTAATCAATAATTCATTATCAATGGAAAAGTTTAAAAAAGAAAACGCATTTCAAGTAGTTTTGAATTAATTGATATTTGCTGTCCATTTGACAAAAAAAAACTACACAAAACAAATCATGCAATGACTGAGTGGAATATATTCTGATGGATTGTGCAGAGCGTGTATCAACTTCAAATCATCCATGGTGTGTCTAACAAAAGAAATATTTATTTGTTGGTTGTGAATTACAATATTACAATATTTTTATTCAAGTTATAAGATGACAATATGAAATAAAGCATGTTGTAGAAGAAGTTTAAGCAGGGCAATAATTTTATCAAGAATCATATGGAGTAATCAATATAAGAAATAAAGCATTTGACTAATCGAAGAAACATGAGTCTTAAACATAAAGAATAGAAGAGTCTGGGAAAATAGATACCGGGTCCAAAATAACAAAAGCAATAAAGAACATTAACAACGAAGCTATTGTGTTCAAAATTAAATAAAACTAAGCATGTAAAAAGTTTCATGTAACTATTTCTCCTTCTTTATTTCTTTGGTTATCTTGGTTGAGGATAGTTGGACACTCTCATTATCTTCTGTAGCATCAGTCAAAGGCCTCTTAGACGGAGTCAGGCCAGCATTTCCAACTGCAGGATCATAGTCTGCAGATACAGATAATGGTTCCTGCTATGAATTATGGAGAGACAATAATCAGGTTATGCATATGGAAAGAGTATTAAGGACTCCAATGGATTTGAAATAGAGTAAATAACTCACAGAGCTTCTTATTGGTTCATCTTGTGACAAAGCATCTGGGGTTTCAAGCTTTGATGTAGGCTGCCAAGGAAGAACAAAATTAGTACAAATTAGTAAAGAGTGTTATGTAATGAAGATGAACACAAAGATTACCTCTTCAGATTTGAAGCACTCCCTTATTTTCTGACGGGTATCCTTGTCAGTTTTGAAGCCAACGACAGAAAGTCGACTATTAGTAGGCTGATAAACAGCTCTAATAGCCAACTCCTTTTTCAGTATTGCATCAAGATGGTAAGGCCATTCAAGCGGATTATCTTCCCCGTCCTAAAAGATTAGAAACAAACGTGTTAAACACATATGTTAAAAAATATATACTCAAGAATGTCTTTCCAATTAATGATTATTTACATCTATCAAATCCATCTTCATTTGAAGAGCAGTCTTTCCAATCAATTTAACGCAGTCACTGTCCCAAAATATGAACTTCGCATTGAATTTACCATCAACAGCCAAAACCTCCAGCTTGAACCTGATAGATTTGTATTAACATGAGAAGTAACTTACATTGATAATTAAAATTATACTATATATCATGTAGCGTAATAATAAAAGTTTAATTATGACAAAACCTTGGCACTGGCTCTGCACTTATGTGTTTTGCATAACATGTCAGCTTTCCTTCCTTTAGAGTCACACTCCTTGTGCATTCAACACATCCATCATAATACCATCCTGCCTGTCCAGCCTCAAATTTGTCCAACGTTGCAACTGTCACACAGGTCGTCTCCTAAGAAATTGAAGATCGTTATAAAGGTTCCTTCATACGTGTATTAATTCTAATGGAAATTCAATTGAAAAAATGACTTACATTTTGCAGAGTTGATATTTCAGCAAGACTTAATATTTCTGCTTTCCACAAAAATTTATCAAAGTCAGAATACTGAGAGCTTTGGGTAGCGTCTACTTGCATACTCGAAGAAGATAGCAATGGAAGTTCAGCTTTAAGGCTGTCAAATGAAGATTGTATATTTATGCAAATTCATAAGTATATAGACAATAGATAAAAATTAAGAGGCTATGGTAATTACCTTTCTTTTAGCTTTTGAATTTGATTAATGGAAACATCATTAATAAAAAGTTTTGTGCCGTTCCACGCGTTTGAGACGTTCAACGGATAACCGCCTGCACACAAAAAATCAGCACGGTTGTTAATTTGCAAACATTACAATTTCCACCTTCTTAGATCAAAAAAAATGGAAAACTAATACCTTGAGCCTCCTTAATCCTTGCGTTAATCAGAAGAACAACTATATTCCCATCTTCCTTATGAGTCTTATAATATTCGATAAGTTGAACAGCAAGGTTACCCCATAGGGTACACTGTACAAAACATTTGCTGAAGAGAAAAAGCATCTGAATAAGTTAGTATTATAAGATTCAAGAATACAATAATATGATAAAGATTTACATATAACATGAGATAAGTTTCTTTCAAAAGAACTTGCATCATACCTCATATCAGTGATGGTAAAGACAACTTTGCTCTTGTTCATGTTATCAGGATTAATTTGGGACTGCGAAAACTCTGTAACTCCTCCAATAATATCTGAACCAAAACAATTACAAATGATGTTGTAAGTAATATATAACATTTAAAATAAATATTCTCAATTATTAGCTTACCAACTAACACATTAGACTGAAATTTTCCCTCGACAATGGCATCTAATCCAAGTATGTTCAGGTAGTTAACAGGAATATCAGGTAGGTCCATTTTCTTAACCGATGTTGATCCACAGAATACTAATTTGCAATTGTGATTAGTACATTTAAAAGAGAAATCATTGTTTGACACTTTGAAATTCTGCATTATATAGGAACTTCCAGCAGCAAGTTGTTCCTTGAACTTCGAAACCAAAAAAGGAGGCACAATTACTTGAATCATATCACCCTACAAATAAATAACACAAAAAAGTTATTTTTTTGAAAATACACTACAACCATAAAATGCTTTTGCCTTCATCAACAACAATACACAATATAAACACAAGGCAGTGAACATCAACTCCATGAACATTTATATTCGGGATACAATGAACAAAACGAAAGCATTTGTTAACATATCAAACAGTGAGAAAATGCATCATTTCCCAAATCATCGATTTTACATACCTTTGAATCAACTAAAACCATTTCAATATGTTCTTTTTTTGCAGCACTTATCACAGACCATACATGTTTACATCTAACAGCAATCTTCCATAAATCTTTTGAGTCATTGATATCCTTAACAGCTTCAATAGGCCGAGCCATTGATCGAAATTGTCACTCTAATAAGAACATAATAAATCGATTAGAAGGAGATACAAATATGAATTAGAAAAAAACGATGAAGGATTTAACAAAAACCTTTACCGGAGCTCCAATAGTTGAAGGTTGGAGATGCAGATGATTTTTGATGAACAAATGAATAGGCATCCCTCTATTATGTAATGATTTACTTCGTAGAATGTATTAATCAGAAGAATTTGGGAAGTTGTGTTTGTGGGTATTGATGGGGAGTGGCTTTTGACGTTCCAAATGAATTATGCAGTGAACGTGAAAAAAGTTGTCCAATTATTCAATTAGGTTTATTATTATGCATTCCATAGGGTTTATTGATTAGTGAAACAATTAATTTTACTTATTGAAAATCCTAATCACACGGTCAATCAATATAATATATAGGACTTAAATATTTTTTAGAAAAATTTTGAATAATTCTAATCTTGACATGTCAGCGGCATTTATTGCCAAATCAATATAAATCAAGGATTTTCTAATTAGTCCATTTTAACCCTGGAATTAGAACAGTTTAAGCTTATAATCAGAAGGTTAATTATGGTTTTACCAGGTACTTTACATTTTATATATTTATATTGATAGATAACAGTCTTAGTCAATAGTATGAATTATGAAACTTAAAAAATACTTATGCACATTTACTTTTCATTGAATTAGTCAAAAATATATTATTTTTTTCAGTGAAAAAACTTGTATTGGGATAATTTTTTACTTAATAGGAGCAACACCTAAATTTAAAAACACAACGAAAAGAGTAACTACATCACATATGAAAAACAAACTCGTAACACTTATTTCAATGTGATTTCAACGATGAATTCAATAAATATAGTAGCAGTTAGAGCACATATGATCTGAAATATTCTAGTTTACATTCCAACAAGTAGTACTCATACTCATACAAAACAATTCATCTCACTAAAATGTGTTCACACAATGTCTTAATTTGGCATCAATTAGTCATTGTAGGTACACTACTCAATACTCATGTTTGATATCAGAAGCATGAGTGTACAAGAAGAGACGTGGATACCAACCACATCACCAGCTCCAACGATCAACCTTGTCTCTCAAATCATAACATAAATACACAATTTTTTTTTTTAATTTTAAATCTTGGTATCTGGCCCTGAGACCAATTAATTCAAGAAGATCAATTTTACCGTCCACGAGTGAGAGTCTCGTTTAAAGTTCGAACAGAGTTCTGTATAGACTGTCCCAACACAAATACACAATTATTTAATAATAATAATAATAAATAATAATAATGTTTCGTACTAGAAGCAGAAATAATTAAAGTAGACGGTGTAGATTTATGAACCTGCGGTATTGACCTCTGGTATGGATCTACGGTGGCTGTGATGGACCTGCAATGTTATCACTACAACACCCAAGTCAGTTACAGATTCAAGATGATTGTAGTGAAATATGGAGATCGGAAAGTGTTCCTTACTTTTCGTGTGAAATTACTTTTATACCTTGAGTCATGTTGAATGAATTTGGGTTGATTTGGGCCTTAGCCATTCTGCACCTTTGGTCGATCCAAAATTGTTTCCCCCAAGACTTGTTGGACGGTTAGGGAGTCAGGAAAGTCTTTAGCGCTCGTGGTCGACCTCCAAGGATGTTGTCCGATTCGAACCAAAAGTTAAACGTTAGGAGCAAGGATAACAATTTGACTCATCCCTAGTGAGTACCTGCAAAAGTTATCCATAACAAGTAGGTAAAAACCCGCAAAATAGGTACAAATATGCGCAATTACCAATAAAAATAAGCGGATATTTGTACGGGTATGTTAGTATTCACCCCGCCCCATACTCACATATATATATATATATATATATATATATATATATATATATATATATATATATATATATATATATATATATATATATATATATATATATGTATATATATATCCATTTTATTAAATATATCACTATTAAACTTGTATGTATTTTAATATAAGTGTTTGTTTATTTCTTAACTCAACTTTAAATTTGTACACATTTTAATATAAATGTTGTTAAAACTTAAAATGACATGATAAATTATAATTGATTGATAATTTTTTATTAGAAATGCGGGTAAACGAGTAAGGGTAGGGGTACTTAGCTACCCATAAGGTACGTGTATAGGTACAAATGTTGATGCCCACATATGTACTAGGATTTTTTTTTGAAACTACAGGTATGAGGACGAGTACTATAGTACCCTGCCCAAATCCTACCCATTTCCATCTCTAGTTTCAATCAGTTGAAATAGTGGAGAACAATTGCATTAAATGCATTTCTATCATTGAAATGTTTCACTTTTTTGCTCTCAGCATGTAACCCTAGAAGTACACGCTAAGAGATGATTCCCCATCTTAAGGAACTTGAGTGATTTCAGTTCTTTATTCATCTTGATGGGATGGTTATCTTGCTACCATTGGATCTTTCTCTGGTCTTTGATCTAGATCATTCATTATCGACTAATTTTTTTATAAAAGGTAAATCCCCCTCTCAGTTTCTTTTCTTCTTCCTGATGTTATCTGCTTACCTCTTCTTTCTAGGTCCGACTATAGGCTCTTTTACTCCAGCATTTGGTCCTTATGTTCTTCTCGTTGATGTCCTACCTCTCCCCCTTTTCTCTTTACAAGTACGTCATTGTCACTAGGGATGGAAAAGGGACATGCCCGCCACGCAAAAGCTCGCAAAAAAATAGGGTGGGTGGGGCAAACATGCTTAAGAATGTAGGCCTAAAATCTTGAACCGCCCCAAACTAAAAATACAAAAGCCTGCAAAAAAATAGGTGGGGGGGCAGACACATTAAAGGGTGCATGCTTAAACTCTTGACCCGCCCCGCACTAGAGTGCAGACAAAATGGGCATGCCTAACGGGACGGGCCTGTTTTTCCATCCCTAATTGTCATTATTCTACACATAATCATGGTTGGCCCAGGGAATGTGTCCGTGAATGATGTTCTTGAGCTCACTAGTGAAGAGTCTTCATTATTTGCGGGAGTGGAGAATCCTGAATTTGTGGAACTTCTCTATGGCTAAATTTTTTCTATCATCTCCCCAGATACGCCTTTAGGCGACTCTGGGTTAGGGCTAGACTCCTTCAACTATGATGGTGATTCACATATGAGTGACACTGTCACTCGCGCCGCTTTCAGGGATCGTGCTGAGTATAATTATGGTCTTATTTGGTCTGACATATCAGCGCGAGAAAAGGGTTGCTTTATTTAGTCTTTTGGGGAAATACCTTCTTACGAAGGTCTTATTGTTGTTGATCTATATAATTTACTTTGTAATGCACACACAGGATTTGACCAACCAAATGATCCTATGGCGACGACCAACATGAACAATTACTCTTAGGTGGATCCTAAGTATTTAGGAACACTTTCCCCTTACATGTGGGACTCCCATTGCCATATCTCCCATGTGAGCTAGACTTGTCTGAAGAACGGGATGAGTTGCCCTTCACATATTTTTGAGGTGTCCCTCTGCTAGCTCTTAAATTTCCTTCTTGAGATGATAGTAGTCCTCGATGTGATGTCCCTTTACCCCGTGGAAATTGCGCCATCTTCTTAGTTCAGAATCCATTACATCCGCCTTATGGGCATGTGACGTAGGGATGTTGTGGAATTGGAGTACATCATACCAAATTTTCTCACGACGAGTGTTTAAAGGTGTGAAGTTCTATGTCGCCTTACCCACCCTTTTGAACGTTGTTCTGTCCTTTATTGGTGAGCTATAGTTGGTCTTGATCTGGTACTATGAGCTCTCGAGGTTTTCAACACGCTCCTTGACATTGTGTGCTTTATTTTCGGTGTTTCTTTCCTCGCACTTTATATACCACCCAACTCTGGTGACCATTTATGCCAACGAAAACGCTTGCTTCTAGGCGAGGGACTAATTAAAGTGTCCCACCTTAAGTCCATTTTGGAACACCCCCACAAATATTTCTTAGTTTTGTGGGATGACCTTGATGGCGTCTTAGTTGAAGCGAGTGAAGTAGTCCCTCAGCGACATCAATGGACCCTGCATATATTAAATAGATTGGTAATGGCCATCATCCTATGGCGTCTGACGGAGAACTAATGTACCAGTTTCTGGTAATTCTTGATGGAAGCATGGGGTAAACCCATATACTATCTAAGGGAAGCGTCCCTGAAAGAGACATATAGATGCTTACATTTCAGGGAGTCAGGTACTCTTTTGATGGTCGTATGTGTATTGATGGAGGTAACATACTCATAGGGATCGCTGCACACATCAAACCTGGCCAGGGAGGGAGGTTTGAAACCCTCTAAGACAAGCGTCCTCATATCTCGTCTTAGAGTGGTTGGAGGCCCAACAATTTCATCTTCTCCGGGGTGGAATCTTGTTGGTGTTGTCTAATAGGGTAGACATCGTCTTCCAACATCTGGTTAAGACGACATAATTCATCTATGGCGGCACGCATCTCCGCTAGGACATCGACATCAACGTTACCGCTAGTACCTTTCAACATAGAAGATGGAGCTTTCCTATTAACCATAGCTGAATGTGGTTAAGTATATGAGTGAAGGGTAATTACGGGAATAGTGATGGTGATAAAGAGGATGTGGCCCAAGTTAATTTTACCAGAGTCTCACAGTGGGCTCCACTGTACTGGTAAAAAAGTACAGGTGTGAGTGTTTCCCTTGCAAGGGCAAGGAGACTCAGAGGCCTTAGTAGGTTCATAACACGATATGGTTGTTAAGGCTTGCCCACTCCGGCGATAATTGTTAAACGGTGGTGTTTTGAGGTAGTTTAGAAGTCCTGCTCACGTGGGGTGAGAGACTCTGCAAATGACTTATGACGTTTGGAGCAATCGTATGGTTACGGTCAGTCATGTGTTGTAACCTTAGTAAAAGTTATGCTCTTTTAGGGTGTCATGAATGATCTCCCATTTTCCCCTTGAGTGTGAGAATATTTATAGATGCTCTTTGGACCTAGTGTTTAAGTTCCCTTGGTGGCATCAACCGTTCCCTTCTTATCAAGGGAAGTTATTGACCGAATATCTTTTAAGAGTTAGTGGAGACTCCCTCTTTCTGGATTCACATGTCATGGGTACCTCTAGACGGGTCTCCAGGTCATTGCCTGGGAGAGAACGCCCTAGTTCTGGACTTCCACAAAACTAACATTACATCTTCCATATCATCAATAGACTTCCTAGCCATCTACTTAACTTCAAAAGTTTATATGTCTTACTTTTCAGTTGTCTCCCTTAATATATGCATCTCATAGTCTTTGGGTGTGTGTACTTTGCCACCTCTTTACAAGCTCGTAGAATAAAATTTCATTCTAAAGATAGAAAATCGATTTTCCTTTGTTATAAAGAAGACATTAAAGGATACATTCTTTATGATTTACAAAACCATGGCATATTTGTTTCTAGAAATGTAAACTTGTATGAGTCTAACATTCCCTTCAAACTTGACATCTCATAAAAATCTACCCCTACTTCACATCTTAATTCAGTTAACCTTACTCTTATTTTTTGTGACTCACCACTAAACCACAAAACTACCTTCTCACTCCTTACAACATTGTTGATTTGTCATATTCTACTACTCACAGTTGTCATATTCCTAATTTCCTATCAACTCTCCTTTTTATGAGAATCTTATTCCTCTCCCTATTACAATTGAACCTACTACACCTACTAGTCTTGCTTATACCTGCAACTCATGTTCCTAATATTCCAACCACGAGACACCTAATTATTTACTACACCTATAAGATAATAACCACATACTTGATAACCCATCCACTTCACAAAACACTTTACCTACTAGGTATTAAACCTGATCCCTTGACCCTCAAGCTATCATTACTATATATAATACATTTTATGACAAAGCTTTCACCTCAACCAACCTATAACTAAGATGTAAATCATAGGTGCACCATATTTTATTTTAATAAAAAATACTACATATTCTCTAAGTTATGTTGGTAATTGAGATGAAAGACTATGATTAACCCCTATTTGAATCCCAACAACTACATTGAAGCACTTTTTTTGTTATTTATGACCTATTCTCTCAATTCATCTGGAAACCGAAGGGGGGTGTTTTGATCAACCCCTTTTCGAATTCCAGCAACGTCACTTTAGCGCTTTTAAAAAAATTATTTCACACCTATTCCATCGATTATGCTGCCGATCGAAGGAAAATGTGTGTTTGATTATTAAACCAACGGAAATTTTTTGTCCATTTATAAAGTATCAACAATCAAGACATTGTCAACTCATCAATCCACATAAAACATCAACGATTTACACGAAACTCACACCAACCAATCTATTAGAGTGTAAACGCCACAACTTTATCTTGAAAGAAGAGTGTAGAGTCTAGAAAACACACTTTTAATGAAAGCATTGGATGAGGTAAAAGTCATTTCATTTGATGGATTAAAGAGCAAAGAAATATTCCAAGATTTATTCCTTAAGTTATTTTCTCTTATAATTTCTAAAATTATTTTCTTTAATGGATGCTTGTTAAAATTGTCTAATGTTATAGTTAGAAGATCGTGGATGTAACTTAACAATGTTTGTTATTACGTTGTTGTTGTTGTTGTTAGAAATATTAAAACTCAACAACAATAATCCATGTTTTCGTAACAACATTAAACCCTTTTTATAAGCATGTATTGAAGAAAATAATTTTAGCAATTAATATTACAAGAGAATATGAACTAACCTTAATCAAAACATTTGTCTGCTCTTGCAATCCATCACGGATAATGGTTTTGTAATGTTACCTTGGTGGAAAACTGACTGATGGGAAAAGTTATCTATTTCACATCGATGGAAAAATAAATCAATGAAAAAAGTGGGAACTTTCCATTACGCCCTTTGCTACCTCACCTACACCAACTGAAGTATAAGCCTTGTTTGAATCGAGGTAAAAAATGCTTTGTAATAGTGTGCCTATTAGACTACCACTGCTTATCCAACTTTACCACATCTAAAAAATCTTTCAATAAGGTCACTTATTCCTTGTGCTCCTTCCTCATATATATAAAAATTGTTCACCTCCTATAAAAATTAGTGTTTCTCTGTTTTATCAAATATTGAACCCAAAACATTTAACCAAGCCAATAAACTTGTTCGTTGGAGAAATTATATGGCTATTGAATTAAAGGCTCTTGCGGCAAACCAAACACGGAATGTTCTAGACATACCAACTAGGAAAAAATTCAATTGGTTGCAAATAGGTGTATAAAATCAAGTATGATGTTAATGGTAGCAGTGGGATATATAAAGCTAGGTTGGTGGCTAAGGGGTACACTAAAATGGACAAGATTGGCTATTTTTATACCTTTTCACCATGTGGCGAAGATTACCACAATCATAGTTCTTGTCTCCATAACAATTATCAAAAGCTGGAACTTAGAGTAATTAGTGTGAATAATGAATTTCAGCATGGTGTTTGAAATGAAGAGGTTTACATGAATATACCTTTAGAGTGTGTTTGGACGAAGTATTTTCACGAGGGAAAGTAATTTTTTGAAAGAATTGAAAATGATTTAACCAAAATCCATTGTTTGGATGAAAAATATGGAGAATATGTTAAAATGATGTAAATATGAAGTATTTTATTCAAGTTAAATTTAAAAAATTTCAAATGACACCAAAAAGTAAAGAATTTGAAATTGCTCCATAACTTGATTATTAAATTGTTTATTATTAATTTTTCTAAATTTGCAAAATGATCCTTTTATTTTATTAAAATTATAAATTTATACCAAAAGTTTTCATAAAATTGCAAATAAGTCCCTAATAATTTTCCAAATTTATAAAATGGTCCCTTAAAATTTTCAAAAATTACAAATTAGTCCCTATTGTTCATATTTTAAATTTGGCCCAAAAGTTTTAAAATTGATGAAAATGACCAAAAAATTTAACAATGAATCATTTTAATACTCCATTCAAACAAAAGAATTTAAAATTGAATGATTTTCAATTGAATTATTTGAATTGCTTCGAATTTTAAATTCTTTAAAAATTCCTAATTGTCTCATCTAAACAAACTCTTATGGATTTTCTGCTTCATATTCCTCTCGGTTTTACAGGATTCACAAGTCATTATATTGATTAAAACATGCTAATGGACAATGGTATTTTAAAATATCATATATTTTGATCTCTCTAGGATGTTATCAATCCTAACCCAACCATTTATCACTAATATTGATTTATGTATATGAAATTGTGTTATCATGAAGCTTTATTTATGAAATCACATCTGTCAACATCTTATGGATCAATAGTTCAAAATATAGTTGTTAGGGGCAGTTAAAATACTTTATAGATTTTGAAATTGCAAGATCTACCACATGCATTTTCTTAAACCAAAGACACTATACTCTTGAACTATTGGAAACACATGTTTCCTTGTTGTAAAACCCTCTACTATTCCAATAGATATTTCCTTAAAATTGCTTATATCAAATGGCATTTCATTGGAAGATCTTTCTTCATACATGAGATTTATTGGTAGACTAATCTACTTAACCAACACAAAGGCTAATATCTCTTATGTTGTGGAGCATCTGAGTAAATTTGCCTCTTATTCCCTCCCTTTTCCATTATCGAGTTGCCACCATAATCTTAAGTTACATGCAGACCTTTCTTGCAAAAGGTATTCTACTTTCTTTTTCAAGTGATCTCAAACTCTATGACTTTGCAAATTTTGATTGGGATAGATGCCCAACCACTAAAAATTATTTGTCTTGCTTGGATCTTCTACCTTTTTCTAGAAATCCAATAAACACAACATAGTTGATCTTGTACTGAAGCAAAATATAAGGCCTTGTCATCATTAGCTTGTGAACTGCAATGGTCGCAACATCTTTTTTAAGATCTTAACATTTAGTTTTCTTTATCCGCTTCTGCTTATTGTGACAACAAATTGGCCTACTCATAACTCAATCTTCCATGAAAGAAGAAAACATATCGAATTAGACAACCATGTTACAATAGATAAGATCAAGTGCAAATTTATTCATTTGCTTTCAATTTCAACCAATATGTTTACCAACTAGCAAATATGTTTACCAAGCCATTTCACTCTTTAGCACTCTCATACACTTTGTCCAAATTGAAACTCCGCATAATCTAAAGTCCAACTTAAAGGAAGTTAATTACTAAAGAATTTGTTGCGAATTGTTATTTTGCAGCAAATTTCATAGAAATATCACAAGTTTATCATTTTCTTTGGATATACCGATGATTTTTCCACCGATAATAGTATATAAATTTTAATTTTTAAATAAATCTCTTTAGTATTTTTTGAATGAAATTATATGCATTTGGAAATTAACTTCAAAATAAGAATATTTTTCAAAAGTTTATAGAATTTTAAAAAAATAATACTTAAAGTGTAAAAAATAATACCCTAAAAGTAAAACCATATTTTTCTTGCCCAAAAAAGTATAAAACCACAGTTAGAAAAAAATAAAACCATAGTAGTTAATTTAATTTAATTTAATTTCATAAAATAATACTATATTTTTTTTATCGACATAAAATAATATAATGTATGAACAAAGGAATAAAAAAATAACCAAGTAATTTTTTATAATATTATTTATTTTCACACGCTCGCTTTCTCTTTATCTCTATTTCTGAGCAATTTCCGCTAATTTCCCATTTACTTCATATTTTCCATACACTTCCCTTTCATTCTCTCTCTCTCTCTCTCTCTCTCTCTCTCTCTCTCTCTCCACAGTTCCCATTTTCCACTGACCACTTCTCAGCTGAATAATTCGTCGCCAAACTCCTGCGGTGAGTTCCTCAATCTCCTCTTTTCGTTTCCATTATCCTTCATGCTTCATAAATCCACTTCAATTCGTCACGAATCGTGTTTTAGATGATTCAATTTTTTACCCGTATTGAATTGTTTGATTCAAATTGAATGCTTGTGAATTTGAAAATTAGATTGCAAAGTTATGCTTTTTACATGGAATTAAAGGTTTTTGGAATCTGGGTTTTATTTATTTATTTATTTCTGATTTACATGAATTATTGTTTTTTTAGTAATTTTTTATTTTGTAATTGGAACCTCTCATCTACAAAAGAAACAATTGAATCTTCGGATTTTTGTCCATGTCATGTTATTCCTCTTTTTTTAAATAGTATATATTCTTTAACAATTGTCATATAAGAAATTGAAGAGTTGATTCAAGAAATTAATTATTTTTTTTTAGATTTATATGTTCACATGTAAAAAATCATATAAAATGAAAACTAGGTTTAGTTTTTATTTTATTAAAGTGGCCTATTTAATTTTTTTTTAGAATTCAGCCTTCAAAGTTGAATAAAAGGTTAACAAGTGGATGGGATGGGATATTGCTGGTTTTAACAAGCGCCTGTGCATTTGATGTCCTTGCATAGCTATCAACTGAGCTGACTTAACATGACTGCTTTTCATCATTTTCTCATATTTTTAATTTTCCATCATTTTCTCATATTTTTATTTTTCCATTTTATAATTGAAGAATTTTGAGGGAATTATTTCATAGTTTTTGCAGTCTTATCTTTTAACATATTTTATGTGTTATTTGTTGAGTATTACAGGCCATTACCAAGAACTTGTGTTAAAGAGCATATTTTACCATTCTTAGTTAAGCAATGGTAACTGCTGAATCATGGTTTCGAAGTCTTTGGAAGACTCAACGTAAGGACGATCCAAATTCCGAGAAAGCAGTGATTGGAGTGTTAGCGTTTGAAGCTGCGAAGTTGATGTCCAAGCTTGTTAATGTGTGGCAGTCGTTGAGTGATAAACAGGTTGCCAAGTTGAGAGATGAGATATCAAATTCAGTTGGTATCAAGAAGCTCGTTTCGGATGATGATAATTTTATCGTTCGTTTAATCAGTCAAGAGATGCTTGAGAGTATGGCGTACGTGGCCGAATCGGTGGCTAGGCTTGCGAAGAAATGCAGTGATACAAGACTCAAGGATTTTGAGAAGGCCTTTGATAGGTTTATTACCCGCGGTTTTGATTCTTACGGGTGGGTGTTGTCTTTCAAGAAAATGGATAAAAAGGTAAAAAGGATGGAAAAGTTTGTATCGATTAATGCAAATTTGTACCAAGAGATGGAAATGCTTACTGATCTTGAGCAAACTCTTAAAAGAATGAAGGCTTACAGTGAGTCGGACGGGCCTAATTTAATAGAGTATCAGAAGCAGGTTGCGTGGAAGAGGCTGGAGGTGAAGAACTTACAGTCTAATTCTCTGTGGAACAGGACATATGATTACACTGTATACTTTTTAGCGAGATCTCTATTTACGATATTCAGTAGGATCAATAATGTATTTGGAATTCACGAGGTAACAAATGTCGGCAAAACCACAGATCGAAATGCTGACCGCATTCATGGAAGTCATTCAGTCTCGGAATTGTTGCAACCTTCAGTACAACCGTTGCCAAATAATGTTGCCAGATTTTCTTCTGGACCCCTTGGTCCTTCTACTGCAAAATCAAATCAGAATGTTAGAGCAAATAAAACTAGCATTTTTCAGCCAGTTGGCGAGTCGTCCACAAAGTCAGGCCCGATTTCAGGAAAGTATAAAGGCCTCAATTTTTTCTCGGGTCCTCTTGGAAGGAGTTCAAAAAAACCAGTCCCGGAGAATGGAACAAGTAAAAACAACAAGTTTTGGAAATTTAATAACGGTCACTCAAGCACCGCAAGTGGGAAAGAAAATAACACGAGACACAGTCGAGCAACTCAAGTAGAACCTTTCAAAGGCTGTATAGCTGCAGATAGTTCATCTGTCATCAACGGCCGCCTAAATCCAAATGATGTTCTCGTTGAAACTAAGAATCACAAAGAGGCTGATTCAGAGCTTCATACTCAAGAAAATGCAGCTCATTGTTCTCAACCGACATTCAGTTCTCTTTGCAAGCTAAAGCCTCCATCTGAATCCCTCGGTGCCGCATCTTTAGCGCTTCACTACGCACATGTTATTGTTGTTATTGAGAAGTTAGCGGCCTCTCCACACTTGATTGGTCTCGATGCTAAGGACGATCTATACAACATGTTACCGAGACGTGTAAAAGCTTCTCTCAGGACTAAACTAAAACCTTACTCCAAGGGCATGGCTGCGGCTGTCTATGACGCAAGTATAGCAGAAGAATGGACCGAAGCAATGACGAAAGCATTGGAATGGTTAGCACCACTTGCTCACAACATGTTAAGATGGCAATCTGAAAGAAGCTACGAGCAGCTCAGCTTTGTTTCACGGACAAACGTGTTGCTTGTACAAACCCTTTACTTTGCGAGTCAAGAAAAAACAGAAGAGATAATAACCGAGCTTCTCGTCGGTTTGAATTATGTGTGGAGGTATGTTAAGGAGCTCAATACAGGTATGTTAGAGATTGGCAATAGTGTAGTCAATAATGGATATTCTATAATGAATGCATAAAGAATTTTTCATCAGTCTCATGAGATCTTTCAACAGAAGAGGCAATCAAGAATTAGATGAGTATGAGAGAAATACTCATCACATAATCTATGATATAATTTGTGTTAGAATGCATTAATGATTAGGAATGTGATTATATTTTAAGCATTTAGAATTATTTTTTCTTTGAGGAGATCCCATCTGATTTAACATGATCACTGGTCTCATCTTTGAAAAGTGAACATATATGTTAATTAATTGTATAGTTTTATTACCATAATGGTTATTTTTGTATGATATTTGAGTGGTTGGACATGATAATCTGGAAATAACAGTGGTTGGACGTGATAATAAATTGGAAATGACAGTAAGCCATTTTTTTTCCAAGTGTTGTACATTAATTTTGTAAAAAACTAGCTCTGATAAAAGTCAATATTGTTAGGTTAGACAACACTATTAACAGGATTCAAAGTTTAAAACCCGTATACTCGTGTGTGAGTTTATAATGGTTATTATCATTTCGTCTAGGAAGTTTGTTTATTTTTAATACTTTGTTTAGAAGCATATTTGTCTCTTAGAATAGAAAATATACGAGGGAATGTATTATTAGGAGTAGTAAACACAATTGGATTTGACTTTTCAAATATATTGAATATAGTGGCGTAGTAAAGTTGTGTGGTCAGGACTCACGAAGCATTATCTTCTTTTGATAATTATGGGAACTTTTTTCCAAACTTCTTTTGATAATTATGGGAACTTTTTTCCAAACTAGTTGTCATGATTTTTCTTTTCATGTTTTGGTAAAATTGTTTTAACTTTTTTGAGCTTAAAGTATTATTGAGGCATGCTTTTTAAGGCCTAGTTGTTTTAGCTTGAAAAAATTCAAAAAGGATTTTTTTTATTTTTAAAAATAAATTTTATAAAATTGTTTTTTGAAATATTACAAAAAAAATTATATTCATTTTTTCTAAACTAAAAGATTAATTTTGATATCCTATAACATAAACAAAGATCAAAACATAGTTGAAATCGTAATTTTTTTAAAAAGTTTTATTTAGTAAATGATTTTTATAAAAAACTATTTGAAATAGTTTTAAAATATTAAGGTTTTTTTTTTATTTATAATTTTGATATTCAAAAAGAGTTTTAATGAAATATCTAAAATGAAATTTTAATAATAATTATTTGAATCAAATGTTTATTTGAATTTTTATAACAAGTTTTTTATATATTTTTTATACAAAATTATTAAAAATCTTTTTTTTAAAAGGTAAAACAAATTGGCCTTTAAAATAGTATTTGAATATATAATTTATATCATATTATTTTTACTCTAGTTTTATCTTTATTTAAAAAAATTAAATTATTCAAAATATATATGAATGTATTAATTTAATAGCTAATTCAACTGTTAATTTTATTAAACAAATCAACTATATATATTAACTAGTCTATACTAAAAAAAAGTCCAAGATTTGGCTAAAAATGATGGCAGTGGTAAGCGTGGGAAGAAAGTATTAGTAGCTCTCAAAGGAACAAGATTCATCCAGACTCAAGAGTATTATTCTTTGCCTCTAAGTGACATTAGTTTAAGCTAAGCAACAATGATCTAGTGATCAATCAATCATTTCTTAAAATTAAGCAAATTTTTAAAAATGATTATTAATTAAAGTTGAAAATAAAAAATATAAATCAATATTTTGTTAGGTATTATATGTGTAGTTTAGAAGTTTAGAACTAAATAAACATTCGTTTTTTCTAAAAAGAAATATTAATTTTGAGATTGTATAACATAAACATACATTATTGAAGACTAAAATTTAGTAAAAATTGCAATTTTAAAAAAAAATGCTATTTCAAAAATGATTTTCATGAAAATTTATTTGAAATAGCTTCAAAATTAAGTGATTTTCTAAAAATTTGATATCCAATTTTTTTTCTTCATAAATAGATGAAATACCTAAAATCACATTTTAAGAATAACTATTCAAACCAAATTTTTACTTGAAGCTTTTATAAAAAATTTATTTGTAAAACTTTTTTACACAAAATTATGTAACATTATAAAAATCATTTTTAAAAAAAGTTAAAACAAACGGACCCAAAATTATTACGCGATGCTCATCCAATCTCATATGCTATCTCATAGAGACATAGAATGTTTCTATACCATAATGAAAATTCTATAATGCTCGTAAATTTTAAATATGTATATTCAGACACACATTTTATGTACACATTTTAACATTTTGTAAGGAAGTCATGCCTATTTTACCAAAAAATATTTATCCGAAAAATGTATTTTTTGAAATTCAGAGATGCACTTTCGTAAAAATATTGCCACCCATAGTTTATACAAGACAAGGCCATCACAACATTACTTTCAAGTCCGACAACTCCAAACATTTTTACAGTGAAGTTTTTTGAGCTGATTATTTGAACAATCAAATCTAAAAGAGCACGCAGAAATAAAATGTAAATATATTACAACTTTTCCATATCACTAATCTATGGAAGATACTAAGTAATAAATTGTACGAAACATCTGACGTCTTCAACTAAGGTATTCATCAACTTTTGGAGATGCATCTTCTAGCATATTTTGGGCAAAATAAGGATGTCTCGCTTGCAACGCCTTTGTTGATGTGATGTTAAATGCGTTTATATATGCATTTCTAGACATAACAATGGTATTTCGGGGTTTCAGAGGTGTGGGACCAACTTATGGAGAGAGATGAGTATTTCTCAAATTATTCACATACATAGTTTTGGGTGACAACGGGACCATCTTTGATGACGTGTAATGTTACTACATAGGACCTGATATTTTTTTTAAAGAAATTGCTTATCCTATCCTAATTGGTGGAAAAATACCCTAAAGAATTTCGAAAATGGCCCTCAGAATTCGGAAGTGAATTTTATGACGCACCCTTTTGCACACCAAAACACGTCCTAAGCGAGTCTCACCCTATTTTTTTCTCAAAATTTAGTCTAGAGATGCAACTCCAGACTCACCCCATGAAGGATTTCCTAATTTAGTAACTTAGTGACAAAATCAGATGTTTACTTTGGAATTTGTGAAGCAGGAATTTAAAAAAAGTATGTAACCCTAATGAGATAAAGATTGTCAAAATTCAATTTCCATAAGATCATGCATGTCATTAGGGAATAAAATGCAACAACAAACATCTTATATAAGTTTGCAAGCATGAGGACCTCATGCGTTAATCATTCCTTCATACATGGAACTTTGGGTAGTCCTAGCATATAGATTCCAGAGATAATGGTGGCGGCCACGGATGAACCACCCGTTCTTTTTGGATATCACTAATCACAGTGTACATCGATTTCAAAATACTTCTACTTGACTCTACTGAAGCCAACCTCATGAAAAGTAAAGCAAAATCATATTTAGTATTACGGGGTACTCTATACATGAGGGGTTTGTCCATCCCGTATTGAAATGCATTGAAAGATAAGAAGTTGTGTATGTGCTTACTGAAATGCATGTGGGTATTTCTAATTAACGTCTTAAAGCTAGGGTCATAACTAAGAAAGTCCTCAAAGTCGGTTATTATTGGCCATCCATGGTCTAAGATACAAAAATATATTTGAAAAAGTGCAAGTGGTGTCAGAAACAGGGAGATGTCCATTTCTCGCCCTAGCCGATCTCGGTTTACTAACGAAACTATGGTCATTCTCCTAATGGGGCATGTATATTCTCGCCCTTTTCCATTATCTTAGAGTCAATGAAAACTCATGATCACTGATCGGTCACCAATTTCACTTATACTCCGCAATTTATTTGGTAAAAATCGGTCATTTCGGTAACACTGTGAATGGTTTGTTCTTTGTTTTAAGTAGTTCTTTCATGTTTTGTTAATCTAATTGTTTTTGGTAATTTTTAGTAGAATAGTTGCTTTTGATCACTTTGTTGGTAGTTATTGGTTATTTCATGTGTAAGGAAGAATCGCTGAAAAAATGGGACGAGAACAGAAGAAAACAAAGCCAAAATTGCAAGGAAAGAAGCTGACGCGGGCGCCAGTGTCGTTTGACACACCCATGTCAGCTGAAAAAGGAAGAAAATGCTGCTGGGAGCTGACACGGGCGCCAGTGTCATTTGACACGGCCGTGTCAACTGTTAGATGAAAACAGAGTTTTTTAAGGAGAAAACAGTGGCTGACACGGGCGCCAGTGTCGTTTGACACGGCCGTGTCAGCTGTTGCGGCCAGAAATTGAATTTTTAAGCTGTTTCATTAGTCCAAGTCTCATTAAGGGCGTTTTCGACTTTTTGCATGAATGGAATGTAACCTAACACTACTTAGTCCTAGTTTGAGAGTTTGGAGAGCATCTTGGATCATATTGAAGAATTTTACGGTGAAGAAGAGAAGCTATCAAGGGTTTCGGAGAACGGAGATTTTCAACGGCAATCGCAATTGAAGATCAAAGCTTTCCCTAATTTTTGTAATGTTTATCATCTCTATTTTTATTTCTTCGAATATTACTATGAGTAGCTAAACCCCCCCAATGCTAGGGGGGTGTCCCTGAATTGCCATTGTTATGAACTAACTTTCTATCAATTTATGTTATTCAAGTTTTAATGAGTTTATCTTCATTGTGCAAAGTTTTTAATGCCTTTTCTATCGGACAAATAGTTTTTGGATTTACGGTTGAGGTTTAGGTCGGACAAACCACTCAACGCATTTTGCACAATAATACTTCGGTAAAAATTGCTTAGGAATGAGGATTTAACCGTAGTAACCGTTTAATTCTTGATATTCATTATTATAGCACTTGTTGTTATCGTTAATAGCTAAGGAATTAGGATTAAAGATAAACACCAAAGGTTTTCCGTTAAGGAATTAAGGAAAACAACTCTTGAGATTCGGTAGTAGTTCATTATAACTGTATTTCATAAATTGGGGAATAAAGTTCATTGCGCGGCAATTTATACACCTAACCTAGCATGCTTTCTCATATTGTCAAGAACGATTATTTTACTTTTGCTTTTATTAGTTATAATTAATATAAATTCTCTACAAACAAACAAATCCCATGATCTTTTGTTCAATTGAATAATTGTGAAACTTATATTTCCTACGCAGTCCGCGAGTTCGATACTGGGTATAAACCTCTTTTTAAAACTACATTGATGAAAAATAGTACACTTGCTAATTTTCCGATCAAGTTTTTGGCGCCGTTGCCGGGGACTGCCAAAATATAAGTTTAATAATAATTCAATTGGATTTTTGTTGCTCTGCAACTAAAATTTTATTTTTCTGTTATATTTTATTTTATTTTATTTTTGCTGATTACTCATAATTATCTAATCTTTGTATGCGAGGTAAGGCCTCAGCACAATTTTTTTTTTAACGCAGAGCCAGAACGATCGTTGCGAGCTAGACTTAGAAAAGCAAGACAAGAGAGACTGGAAGCGATAGAAGAAAATCTAATAGCTTCGGAATCTGATAACGAGGATACTTTTTCTGTTCATTCTGAGCACTCGGATTCGGAGGCTGAAACTATGGCGGCTACCGTAGAAAGACTGTTAGGTGATTATGGTGGAGCAAATGCACCAACCGGCCGGATGACAATAGTGAATCAACCGGTCGATGTTGCCCACTTTCAGTTGCACCCGGCAACCATACGACAACTTGAGAAGAAACCTTTCTCTGGAAGAATTAATGAAGATGCCAACAAGCACTTACAAAGGTTTCTCACTATGACTACGTCGTTGAAAATAGAGGGTCATTCTGAAGAGGCAAAGAAACTAGTGATGTTTCCGTTCACTTTGTCAGATGATGCTGAAGAGTGGTTCTACTCTTTACCTGCTGGAAGTATCACCACTTGGCAACAAATGGAGACAACATTTTTAAATGAGTATTTTCCTGCTTCTGTATATATCCGCAAAAGATACGATATAGTAAATTTTAAACAGAAGGAAGGAGAATCACTCGGAGATGCTTATAAGAGGTTCAAGCGGTTGTTGGTTGCATGTCCCACTCATAACATGGATGTGACTGAACAAATGCAGAATTTTGTGAATGGTCTTAAGCTGAAGACGAAGCAACTTATTGACACAGCTGCGGGTGGTTCAACAAATTTCAAAACAGCCACGGAGATAAAAAAGATCATTGATGCTATCGCGGCAAATGAACACTTGGAGTTATATGACCGCAGTGTTAATCAGCCTGAAGGGTTAGTCGATTTGAAATTGTCAAACCAAGTTGTTAAGATGGAAGACCAAATTGCAGCTGAAGTTGAACGAAGACTGAAACAAATGGCCCTCGAAAAGCAAACTGTAGCACAGGTTCAACCAGCTCAGCCTATTCAAGCGGTAAATTGTGAGATATGTGGAGGACCTCATTTTGCCATGCATTGTGTGGCAACAGCTCAACAAGTGGAGGAAATCAAATTTTTGAAGCAGAACAATCCCTACTCCAACACTTACAATCCAGGATGGAAAAATCATCCGAATTTCTCCTGGAAAGATCAACAAGGGGATGTTCCTAAACAAGGAGTTGTGCCATACCAAAGTCTACCACAACAACAACAATATCGGCTACCGCAACAACCATATCAACAACCGCAACAACAATTTCAGCAACAGGGACCAAGAAAAGCAGACTGGGAGATCGCCATTGAAAAGATGGCCGCTCAAAGTTCCCAATTTCAAGAAGAAACAAGGAGCAATTTTCGAAACACGGGTGCATCCATCAAAAATCTTGAGGTTCAGATGAGTCAGATAGCACAACAACTCGCCAATGCTCAACCACAAGGTGCCTTACCAAGTGCAACTGTTACAAACCCAAGGGAGCATCAGAATGTGAATGTCATCTCAACAAGAAGTCTGAGGAGATCAAAACCAGAAGAAAAAAATGAAATTGAGTATGATGATATCATCGAAGTAGATCTTGAAGTGCGTGAAAATAAGAAAGTGCCAGAGGAGGTGATACAACCTGTGAAGCCAACTGAAGAGAAAAGAAGAAAAGAGCCGACACCATTGATTAAGTTGCCGTATCCTTCTCGAGTAGCAAAGAAGGACCAAAAAGAGAAAGACTTTGAGAAGTTTGCCACATACTTCAAAAAGTTAGAGATCAATATTCCATTCTTTGATGCACTCGAGAAAATGCCAATGTACAGGAAATTCATGAAGGAAGTGATATCTAAAAAGAAACCAACAAGGGGTGAAGGGGTAGTTAAGAAGGAGAAATGTTGTGCAATCTCACCAGAGAAGAGAATACCAATCAAGCAGAAAGATCCTGGATCAGTTGCAATACCGTGCACGATAAAAAACAGAACTTTCATGAAGGTTCTAATTGATTCGGGTGCTAGTGTGAGCTTAATGCCATTATCTATCTTCAAAAAGCTCGGTATTGAAAAGGTGAGTGAAAGAGGAACAGAGTTGAAATTTGCAGATCACACCATGAAGAGGTCATATGGGGTGGCAGAAGATGTATTGGTAGAAATTGACAAATTTGTTTTTCCAGTTGATTTTGAAATAATGGATATCCCTGAAGATGAAGAGACCCCTATTATTTTGGGTCGACCTTTCTTGCGCACTAGTCGGTGCAATGTCGATATTGAAAAAGGTACTCTGACTTTGAAATCTTTTGATGAAGAAATAACTTTGAAAGTGTTAGATACCAAGAAGCAAGGTGAAAGTGGAGATAATCAATCTTCAGTTGGAATGATCCACATAGTAGGAAAAAGCAAAAGATTGGAACCAACCCCAAAAAAGGTCTCAAGCATAATCTCTCAGGTGGCAGCATCTCATATAAAAACTCCAAAGTCCAATAAAGAAATCAAGGAAAGAAAGAAAAAGGAACATCAAGGTAAGGAGATGGAAGTTGAAAGTGACTTGAGGCACAAAGTGTTCCATCCTTTAAATCTAGATGAGTTCTGGGTTGCGGAAAGGACAAGCAAAATGGTGTGGAAGAGGAAGTATCCCCCATAATAAAAGGGTATTGGACCGTCGAGCCATGCGACGTTAAACGAAGCGCTTCATGGGAGGCAACCCACAGTTTTAATAATGCGGTTTACTTTTTGTTTTGTTTTCAGAAGAAAAAAAAGGTGGGTCTCTCCGGTGAAAGCTAGGAAGCGGCAGTTGGAGTCGCAATACCCTCTGTGAGTTCACCCTCACTATCTTGAATTTAAACATTGAGGTCAATGTTTGGTTCAAGTGTGGGGGGGTTTTATTGCTTTCAGTTTTTAGTTTCAGTTATTCTTGTTTGTTTTAGTTATTTCTGTTTAAAGTTGACCTTCCAGTGTTATAGATTGATGTGCTTTATTGGATGATTGATGGAGTAGTAAGGAAAGGATGAACGAGACAACCCAATCTTGCACCGAAAGGCATCCCTGAAAGTTGATACAACCGAAAGAAGTAGTTGGACGCAGCTTGATGACACCTGACTGAGATTGAAAGCTAGTACATACGAACCGGAAAAGAAGCGACATTACACAATAAGTACTCTGGAGCCTGTAAGCTATGCCCAACATGGTGAGATCATAAAAAGCCAGAAATTTATCATCATAAGAGAGTAGTCAGGTATGACTTTATCACTTTGAATTTGCGTAAGTTCTATTCAAATGACACTACATGATAACACACACTGAGGCACGTTTTTTTTTCCCCTTGAGCCTTTCTAGCCGTCCCTTAATTATGTTTATCCATTGCAAACCCTTTCGAGCCTGTATCCCTTGTTTGTTTGTTTTTTTTAACCGCATATATTACCCCTTGGCCAAAAAGAAAAAAAAATATTCCCTCTTACCCGTGCTCGGCATAAACGTTGTGGATGTAGAAATTGTGCAAAAATTCTAAGTTTGGGGTGGTGAACCTTATACGAAAAGGGCAAGTGTGAAAAAAAAATATGTGGAGACTCTTGAATGCTCCGAAGAAAAAAAAAAGAAAAAAAAATATAGAACTCATAAAAACACACTTGTCCCGGTTAAATGACTTGGTTACATTTGAAACACTCGAATAATTGAGTGAAGTTAAAAAGTCAATGCTAAACCCCATTGTATTAAAATAAGCACAATGACAAGAAAGACAACATGATTGCCGAGCCCCCTAAACCTTTGTGTATCCGTTTCCTTGTTTATCCTACCTGTCCTAAGCCCCGTTACAACCCAAAAGACCTCAAAAAGTGTGTGCAAAGTGTTTGTGTATGAAAGTAGAATTTGTTCAAATTTAAAAGTTGATATTGCATATTGTGACTTATGAGTGAATTGCTTTTAACCGTGAGAGACTTGGTGAGAAGTGTGAAAAAGCTTACAGGTGAAGGAAGATTTTAACGTGAAAATGGAGCGGAAAATTCGGGGAGCAAAAGCTAGCACGATTGACCGGAAGGGTGGAAGTCGAGTGGTGAAAAGCACGGTTGTATTGTGGAAGCATAAATTTAGGGGTGACCTTTGTTTGATGTCTCAGGCATTGCTTGAGGACAAGCAACGAGCTAAGTTTGGGGTTGTGATCGGTCACCAATTTCACTTATACTCCGCAATTTATTTGGTAAAAATCGGTCATTTCGGTAACACTGTGAATGGTTTGTTCTTTGTTTTAAGTAGTTCTTTCATGTTTTGTTAATCTAATTGTTTTTGGTAATTTTTAGTAGAATAGTTGCTTTTGATCACTTTGTTGGTAGTTATTGGTTATTTCATGTGTAAGGAAGAATCGCTGAAAAAATGGGACGAGAACAGAAGAAAACAAAGCCAAAATTGCAAGGAAAGAAGCTGACGCGGGCGCCAGTGTCGTTTGACACACCCATGTCAGCTGAAAAAGGAAGAAAATGCTGCTGGGAGCTGACACGGGCGCCAGTGTCATTTGACACGGCCGTGTCAGCTGTTAGATGAAAACAGAGTTTTTTAAGGAGAAAACAGTGGCTGACACGGGCGCCAGTGTCGTTTGACACGACCGTGTCAGCTGTTGCGGCCAGAAATTGAATTTTTAAGCTGTTTCATTAGTCCAAGTCTCATTAAGGGCGTTTTCGACTTTTTGCATGAATGGAATGTAACCTAACACTACTTAGTCCTAGTTTGAGAGTTTGGAGAGCATCTTGGATCATATTGAAGAATTTTACGGTGAAGAAGAGAAGCTATCAAGGGTTTCGGAGAACGGAGATTTTCAACGGCAATCGCAATTGAAGATCAAAGCTTTCCCTAATTTTTGTAATGTTTATCATCTCTATTTTTATTTCTTCGAATATTACTATGAGTAGCTAAACCCCCCCAATGCTAGGGGGTGTCCCTGAATTGCCATTGTTATGAACTAACTTTCTATCAATTTATGTTATTCAAGTTTTAATGAGTTTATCTTCATTGTGCAAAGTTTTTAATGCCTTTTCTATCGGACAAATAGTTTTTGGATTTACGGTTGAGGTTTAGGTCGGACAAACCACTCAACGCATTTTGCACAATAATACTTCGGTAAAAATTGCTTAGGAATGAGGATTTAACCGTAGTAACCGTTTAATTCTTGATATTCATTATTATAGCACTTGTTGTTATCGTTAATAGCTAAGGAATTAGGATTAAAGATAAACACCAAAGGTTTTCCGTTAAGGAATTAAGGAAAACAACTCTTGAGATTCGATAGTAGTTCATTATAACTGTATTTCATAAATTGGGGAATAAAGTTCATTGCGCGGCAATTTATACACCTAACCTAGCATGCTTTCTCATATTGTCAAGAACGATTATTTTACTTTTGCTTTTATTAGTTATAATTAATATAAATTCTCTACAAACAAACAAATCCCATGATCTTTTGTTCAATTGAATAATTGTGAAACTTATATTTCCTACGCAGTCCGCGAGTTCGATACTGGGTATAAACCTCTTTTTAAAACTACATTGATGAAAAATAGTACACTTGCTAATTTTCCGATCAATCACCACAGTAGATTCTTTTACCAAGTGGGTGGAGGCAGAAGCTCTATCAAAGATCATTGTCGCTGATATCCAAAAGTTCTTTAAAAAAATCCTTACAAAGTATGAAATTTCCCAATATGTTATCACCGACAACAGGACCCAATTGGAATACAAAAATCTAAAGGAGCTTTTCGAATACTTGAAATCAAACATTACTTTACTTTAGTAGAACACCCATGTTGAGAAATGTGGTTGAACCTAACTCAACCCTACAAAACTAGCTAGTAGGGTGAAGATTGCCCCCACATATAAGCATATGTTCAGCCCATATATTGTTCAATGTGGGACTTTTAACACACACCCTCATGCCCAGGACTAGACAACTGGAGCATGGAAATAAATGATGGGAGGCTTTAATACCATGTTAAGAAATATGGTTGGACCTAACTCAACCCTACAAAACCGGCTAGTAGGGTGAAGATTTCCCCCACTTATAAGCACATGTTCATGCCATATATTATCCGATGTGAGACTTTTAACAACCCATAAACAAACGAATAGGAATAAGCCTCTAACTGAGTCCTCTTAAGGGGACTAGAGTGAAGTCTAGAAGGATCCAAGGGAAACTGAGTAAAAAAAAACTCCAACACCTATTCTACAAGTGTTACATTACACCTTACTCTATGATCACTGAAACTCCATTGAGACTTACCAACGTAACTAAAGGTCGTTAAGTCGTCTAATTCGAGGAAATCAACTAGAGTACGACTCGTCCTTTGCATTAGGGAAACAACATGTAATCCATCAGATAAGAATTGTACCTTATAGAAAAAAATATTTTCTGCCCTCACGAGCATTGTCGTAATGCAGATTATGTCACTTAATTATAACAAGGTAAGGCCCCGATACTTCCAATCAAACAATCTCTTGCTTTGTCGATTTGACGTCGGAGGAAAGAATGCTGGTGAAGTTAAGCTTGCTACTGATTGGAAGAGACCGTATCGAGTCCAGTCCGTCATAGAAAAGGGATCTTACACCCTCGAAACTCCTCCCATAGAACTCTTCTAAGGAACTAGAATGCCACCAAGTTAAAGTTTTATCTTACCTAAGTTATTTTGTTTAAATAATTATTGAGGCTGCCAACTTTTTATTAGGCCGATTAGGCAAATTAATGAAACAAAATTCTATTAATTGATTGAGTTTTATTCCTAAAGGAAAGACAGGGCAGAGTCAAAATAATAACACCTTTGAAGGCAGAACTGACACACACTTGTAATTGTAGCTAGCCACTCTAGAGTGCGGGAGGTGTAGTCCCAATTACGCCGGCCTTAAACTAGGTTTTCACTTAGGGGAACATACCCTTGGCCATGCGTTATCCCTATAGACATCAAAATGAGGATTAATTACTAACCCGACCATCATGAGCCCAATGTGAAAACAATTACTTGGGGAAAGAAATAAATGATGACATAAAATCATTCACAAAGGTAAATGATGAAATAAAATTGTTTTGGGTCGACCAAAGTGTTGAACTAATCCCTTATCATGACCTTGATATATTATATATAATATGGCGTATACCACCCTTCGACCCGAAATCAATATGGATCCTAAATATGGATTCGAGTATTTTATTGTCAAATAAACTTTGTCTGTAACAGGATTACCATAAAAATGGTTGTTAGGTACTATACAAATCATTTTAAGGGACATGAGTAACCTAAATGAGATATACCCCTACTACATATATGGGAGTAATATCTGTGGGCTACTCGATAGAGTATGACTGTAAAATGTATGGTCATACTCAAATAAGTCGATATGAGATATTCAACTTATTTGTTGTTATCAAGTACACTCGGGAATGAATGAATATAATATTAGAATATACAAGGGTGACACATTCTATGACTTGTGTACAATATAGATATAAGGGTAAAAGAGTAATTATACACGTGATCATTATCATAGAAATGTTATGTCATAACACATGTCATTTTTGTTCCTTGGATAAAAGTGATGTGTTGCTAGATACCACTCATTGTGTATAATATAAAATATAAGATTTAATATTATTGTCAACGTTACGAGAACCTATAGGTTCACGCGCATCACGTACTGATAGTGGAATTGACGATTAAATTAAATAAGATTTAATTTAATTGTGTTAATAGTATTTAAATTGTTCAATACATTATCACATATATAATTTACTTGTTTTAATTAAAAAAATGATGTGTCCCTTAAATAACTTTTTTAATACATTAACATACATATAATTTTTTCATGGAGAACCTTTGGAGAGTGAATTAAGCTTATAGAGGACGATAGCTCAACCACTATAAATTATAGTGTACACCTCTCTCTCTCTCTCATTTTTAATTTCGTAGAAATCACATCTTGTGTAATTTTGACATCTATTTAATACATAATTGCTTTGTTTATTTGGTTGATTTTATGTTTCAATCTTGATTGCATTGTGAACCGTTTAAGTTATTACGTTCCAATTTCAATTTATAAGTGTAACCTCTCTATACGAAAAAATATGTTTCCGCCGCGCAAAATCAATTTTCTTTTAAAACTCTGATAAATGTTTGTCAAACTATTTTCAACGAAGGTTTTTATTGGGATGTCTATTTACCCTCTTTAAACTGTTGAATTAATACTCTATATTCTTGCCCAACATTCTTGGCCATTCTACTAATGAAGCATGGACATTTTTGGCCATTTCTCATTGAATCGTGGCCATTTAATGTTTATGATTGTTAGAGAAGACTATTTCATAAATGGATAGAAGCAGAAGCTGTCTTCAAGATCACAACATAAATGGTCCACCATTTTTATTAGCAGAGACTCATGTGCAGTTTCAGTTTACTGGGTTTTATCATTTTAAACAACCAAACTCAATTCGTCAGCTTTACGTGGTCAATTTCTATCACAGCCTATGAGTGCAAACAGAGTTTATTTCTGTTGTCCATCCACAAGCAAAAAGAAATACTGAATATGCAAATAAGGTTATACTAAAGGAAATAAAGAAGAAGTTAGATGACGTCAATCACCTTTTAGCCGAAAAGCTACACGAAGTGTTTAGGTCATATCATACCATTTCTCATTCAACCACCAAAGAGACTTCATTCACAATGGTATACATAGTGAACAACATGATACATGTTGAAATCGACACGCCCACCTAACGACACTTTCAGTTCAACACGAAAGAGAATGAGGCAGGGCTAAGAACTACAACCGACCTAATTGACAAGACAGGAGATGTCACCCACATCAGAGGCTTATCCGCCAAGCAAAAGGCATCCCGAAAGGTACAACTCAAAGGTGGTTCCAGGGAAAATGCAGGTATGAGACCTAGTACTTAGACATGCTGCCGTACTTGCCCAACAGGGGAAATTACAACCCAGTTCGAAAGGACCACACTACATATGTCATAAGCTACCCCACGATGCATACAAGCTCAACGAGCTGGATGGACGACTCATCCCTAAAAAATGGAACTCAGTTAATTTGAGATATTATTATAGTTAATTGTTTTTTAGTTATGTGTCTAAAGGAGAAAAATAGTTGGCCTAACAGTATATCAATCTCTTTGAAAAACCTTATTGTTATTGACAACAACTTATTTTGTTCCTTCGTCGACATAAATGTTAAACTCCCACATAAAGATTCTTGCCACCCTTAAAAGACAATCTAAATGTTGAACTTCCACATAAATATCTTTGACGCCCTTAAAAGGGAATGTAAATTATAGAATTCTATTAGAAGATCCTTACAACTATTACTTGGTAATACAAATGCTAAACTTCTTTAAAAAGATCCTTGTTGCCCCACGGACAATTGAAATACATAACTTCCATGAAAATATCCCCAAAGAGCATAAACCAACAACATAGAAATTCGTCAAAGGACTCAACCTAGAATCTTTCATAGGGGACTCACCATATTTTTAAGGGAAATGCTAACGAGTGCCCCAGGGGCACTCTTTAAGGCCTTAAAATAGTAAGTTTTTCTTGATAATATGTGTATTAATTGCCTCGGAAATTGAAATTGTTAACTTTTCTATAGAATATATTCTTTAATTAGAATGCTTAAAGAGTGCCCCTAGGGCACTCGTTAGCATGACCCTATTTTTAATTACTTGCATCATCCTTAATTACTACTCTTTCTGATATTTAAAAAAAAAATGATTTCACTTTCATTGACACTTCTAAACCTTTAATTTTATTTTTCTTAATTTGCGTGGATTTTTGGACATGGAGTAGTTAATATGATAAATGAGGTGGCCCAATTGATTATTTCATAATTACAAAATCATTTACCCTTTTGGTCAGTTGCACACAACACACAAAGAACGTTCGGTAATCTCCAATTCAACCTAACACAACCCTTTCTCTCTCTCTCACAACCCTCGCCGGAGTTGGAGCTCCTCCGCTTTCGCCGGCATGGACTTGCCAAGACACCGTGCCACACCATCAACCTCTTTAAGGGACACATCAGACTCCTCCACTGGTAGCTGGGATGCCATCGAATGGACCAAAATTGAGGTTCCTTTTCTGAATTCAACCTTTTTATTCTTGTTAATTCGTTATTTATTTCTTTCTTTTTTCGTTAATTTCGTTCTTGTAATCTTTTTGCAGCCAATTGCGCGCTTTGTCTCTCATGCCAATCTGGATTTCTTGCTTGAGGATGAACAAGTTATGGCAGAAGTATGCAACACCGTTTTTTTTCTTTTTTCTATAATCTTGAAAATTTATCATCTGTCTTCATTTTTTCTTCATGAATTGATTCATTAATTTTTGTGTGTTGCTGAATCTGAGAGAATGTGTAGTTGTAAGAATAGTGCAAAGAATGGTTAACATGGTTTCAATTTTCAGTACATATATGTTAGTTTTGGTGCCAGTATTTAACTTGATATGCTATTTGCATAACAAGTTAACTAGATTCATTGCATGAAAGCTTGATTAGGGTTAGTCGATATGCCGTGTTGTTATTTACGTGTGAATGCTATACATCGTGCGAACTCACCGTGCTTAGTTTGTCACGTGTAACATGTAAATATTTTGCTAATTGGCTATGAAATCATTGCACGAGGGTAGTTATTACCGAGATAGTAGTACAAACATTGATTTATAAAGATGATCAGATATCTGACATCTGTCTTGAGTTGGCAGTATCTGGTGAATGTCTGTTCCGGTTTTCTGTGTTATTGGAATTTGGAAACTAGTTTATATGATGTTAAAGATTCTTTTAGATATGGGTTCACGTGAACTTTGAGGATGCATTAAATGAAACTTGGCCGGTGGTGGCTCGTAGAGAACAGATGTAACTCATATTGCATGGAAGATAAATGACAGCCACATAACGCCCAACTGGGCTTGCCGGTTCCAAATACGCTTAAATTAGTAGCAACACCTAAGGTTATCAATAGTGTAATTTTACATTTTATGATTATTTACGACCAACATTCTTGGTCGCACGTGTCACTGGCGACATTCTTGCCGGTTTTCATATGCATTTTCAATTAAAGTTTGTTGAACTGTTAGTTATGTTTTACGGATATTTTCATATATTAATTAATGTGTGTATACAATTGTTTAAGTACAACTTTTCATTTTAGGTAGAATCTTATGATCCATGTTAGTTATTATTTGATAAAAAAACAAACCCGTGTTACGATCACATTTATTCCATATTTTTCTCCCCTTTCCCATCTTTGGTAGTATTTTAAATTTTGACAACCTTGTAGTCGGGGACTTACTGATAAATAATGAAGTATGGAGGCTTCATGTCTAGATTTGCAGTAGGCATCCTATTGACTAAATATGCATCGAGACATGCATGATCCAAAACTCGAGAGACAAGCTTGGCCGTGTCAATAGTGTGATTTTTGTTTCCACAATAGACACGCGTTTGCACTTTACTGAGCCATTTTGATGAAGTGTGTGTGGGCATGCTAGCCTGTGAGCTATGCCTTTTGTGTTGAATAGAGAGGTTAGAGCCTGGAACTCTCCTCCACCATCAGTTTGCACTGCATCAACCTTAGTACTGAATTGTACTTCAACAATAGTGAGAAAGCATATGAGCAGGCTCCCATTCATCTGCAAACAATAGGTCAAAAGCTGAACTATAATGTGAATTGGAAAGACAACTAGGTAGGAGTCCCAAGTAAATTTTGTATGTAATTGAAAGTTGTTGGGACTGTCACATGTGATTGAATTGACACAAGGAGGAGGAGACACAATAGTTTCGTGAACAGTCCCAAAGGAATAGAGACCATCTTTTCCTAGGTAGCCTTGGAGAAGACTTTTAGAGTTGGCCTTTGATTTAACCAAGCATTTGTCAGCATGAAACTCAAACATAACATTATTATCCTTTGCAAATTGACCAACATATATGAGATTGTTTGTGATGCCGTGAACGAGTAATAAATTCTTAAATGTAAGATTTGTGCGTAGTTTGTAAGGCGAATGGAAGTATGTGGAATCCATAGAAGTAAAAGGAAAGCCTTGGCCATTTCCAAGCAAGACCTAAAAATTTCCTGAAAATGTAATGCCATCAAAGAAGTGTTAAGAATAATTTGTCACATGGTGTGTTGCTCCTGAGTCAGGGTACCAGTTTTGACCAGCTTGACTCTAGCTGTGACTCTCAGCATCAGTACCAGTAATAAAGGCATGTGGTTGTCTTTGTTGAGGAAAGGGCGTAGGATGTAGAAGTTGTGAGGGAAATCCACGTGGAGGTCCACGTGGAGCAGGTGTTTTCCATTGATTAGAGTTAGAGGTTCATTAATTGGGACTGTTAGTTCACCGATTCCATCCATGTGGGGGAGATCCATGCCATTGTTGTGGAGCATTCCAAGACGAAGGCATCATGGAGGAGTGTTGTGATAACAAATGCTAGCATCATGACCTGTTTTGAAAGAGATTTGACATTGAACCTTGAAACGAGCTCCAATTCGACCTCCCCTGCCACGATTGAAGCCACGATCAGCAGGATTGACACGGTTGCCATTGAATTGGGACATAGGATCAAAATTAGGTGCAAAAGTGACATCAATGGTAGGTGAGATGTATAGTTAGGCACAAAAGGCGTGGCATGAGCAATATTCTCAGAAAGTGGTTCTGTTAATACAATTTTCTTTATCTTTTCATGTTGGAATTCATCTTGAAGTAGCATGGCTTCAACTTCAATTATAGGGCAAATAGCAGCACGGTATTGAATAATAGAAGCAAGAGCACTATACTATTTTCCTGCCCTCACTCTCTGTGGCCAACTGTTTAGGATTGAGTCTGTTAGAGGACAAGAAGGTGGCAGGTGGGAGATTGGTATTAATGGGTGGATGAGGGTTAAATGATGATGATACTTGCTGCTTCAGCCGAGGTTATCCCGCAGACTAGACTATCAACCAGGTGGGGGGTTCAAATGAGAAATCAAATGGGGATGCCACATGCTGGGCACTGTTGATAAGGATATTGATTTATCTAGAATCTTATATGTTCATTACTTTGCTTGGCACTATTGCTATCTTTGGTGCTAGCTGAATTAGGCACTGTTGCTATCATTACTTTTCTCGACACCACTGCTATCCACAAACCAATTAGGCAATAAAGAGACAAATTTCTCCTCAAATATGAATGGGTTGGATGCAATCTGCATATTAACCGTTATTGTTGGAAATTAAAATAATTAATTCTGCATTTTCCAAGTAGTTAATACATTGTTTACTAGGTTCTATGTATCTATATATCTTGGTAAACTGTATTAGTTTAATTTCTTGTAAATTGCACATAATTATGTATTACCCTAGTAAGTTGTAACAAATGATTATAAATAAAGCTTTATGCTGAGAGCAATGTATCTCAAGCACATTCATAACATTTTCTCTCTGTTTTTTCACATGGTATCAGAGCTCCTAATCTAGGAGACTCTGCTTCCGCTAATCATTCTTTAGAAAATCTGACAGGGCATTTTTATGCTGTCAAACCCTTAAATCTTGACTGGGCAACTCTTGCTGTCAAGTTCTTTCAATTAAACACTATTTCTTCTTTCCGGTAGCTGTCTGTCCAGCCGCTGTTTATACATTTTATTGCACTAAAATACTATGGAGGAGGAGATTGTAAATCCATTTGCTCAAGGAGGAAGTTCTCAAGTCCAGAATAACCAAGAATTACAGAACATCCAGCCTGCTTATCGACTAAATGGGAAAAATTATTTAAAGTGGGCTCAACTTATCCGTACTGTGTTAAAAGGAAAAGGTAAAATCAGTCACTTAATTGGTACTGGTCCTGCTGAGGGAGATCCAACTTTTACTGCTTGGGATGAGGAAGACTCGATGATTATGGCATGGCTATGGAACTCAATGATTCCGGAGATTAGTGATACTTGCATGTTTCTTAGCACTGCAAAAGATATTTGGGATGCAATAGAGCAAACTTATTCGAAGGCCAAAGATGCTGCCCAAGTTTATGATGTGAAGGTGAAAACAGTTGCTGCTAAGCAAGGAAATAAATCGGTCACAGAATATGCCAACCAATTGAAGTCTCTTTGGATGGAATTGGATCACTATAGAGTGATAAAAACTCACTGTGCAGCAGACTCAGCAGTTCTTAAGGAGTTTATTGAACAGGATAGAGTCTATGACTTTCTTGTGGGATTAAATTCTGAATTTGATCAGGTAAGAATTCAGATTCTAGGAAAGCCTCAAGTTCCTTCCTTAAATGAGGTTGTTGCAATCGTAAGAAGTGAGGAGAGTAGAAGAAATTTAATGCTAGATACTCCATCTATTGAAAGTTCAGCCATGATAGTTGAAAATCCTAAATGTGGTGGACAAGCAAAGGTGGAAAAGAAGGGCGAATTATGGTGTACTTACTGTAATAAGCCGCGACATACTCGTGAGAAGTGTTGGAAGTTGCATGGAAAGCCTCCTAGTCGTGAAGAAGGACAAAGAGGAGGCGTTCCCGGAGGTGTATCTCGCAAAAATAATAGGGCTTATGTTGCTGAAAAAGTTGAAGAAAACAAGGCAGAATCTTCAAATAATTCTGGATTAAACAGCCTTAACCAAGAAGAGATTGAAAAAATGAAGGCTTTCCTTAATAGCTTGGAGAAACCAAAAGGTACTTGTACTCTGGCGTATTCAGGTATGCTTCCAATTTCATTCGGGTTTAGTGCCTCAAATATACTCTCTACTTCCCTTTGGATCTTAGATTCAGGAGCCACGGACCATATGACACCTTCATCCAAGTACTTCTCGACATATCACCCTAGTCCTAGTAATAAGAAAATTTCCACTGCTGATGGTACTCTAGTAACAGTGGCTGGTATTGGAGACATCCAAATAACTCCTTCCATTGTCTTAAAAAATGTCCTTCATGTTCCAAAATTGTCCACGAATCTAGTCTCTATACAAAAACTTACTAAAGATTTATCTTGTATTGTAATTTTTCACAACCACCATTGTGTATTCCAGGACAAGGATTCGGGGAGGACGATTGGACATGCTAGAGAAGGGAATGGCCTTTACTATCTTGAAGAACCAAATCAGCTTGTTACCACAAAGAACCACTTGTCTTGCTCGCTAATGTCAGAGTCACATCTCACAAGCAAAGAGAAAATAATGCTTTTCCATTGTCGATTAGGACATCCCTCTTTTGGAGTTATCAAATTTATGTTTCCTTCTTTGTTTTCTAAAGTGAAAAATGAGACTTTTCATTGTGAAGTATGTGAATTTGCAAAACATAAGCGTGTACCTTTTCCTTTGAATAATAAAAGATGCACAATTCCTTTTCATCTTGTCCATACTGATGTTTGGGGGCCATCCGCTACTCCAAGTGTGTCTGGGGCTAGATGGTTCGTTACTTTCATAGATGATTGTACCCGAGTAACTTGGTTGTTCCTTCTTAAGAATAAATCTGAAGTAAGTACCGCTCTTCCACTTTTTTTCTCAATGATTAAAAATCAATTCGGTACAAATATCAAAAGAATGAGATCTGATAATGGGAGAGAGTTCTTCAATCATGTCATTACTCCTTTTTGTGAAAAAGAAGGAATAATTCATGAATCCTCTTGTGTAAAAACCCCACAACAAAACGGAATTGCTGAAAGAAAAAATGGTCATCTTCTTGACCAAACTCGGGCATTGTTGTTCCAAAATAATGTTCCAAAGTATCTTTGGGGAGAAGCTGTTCTTACAGCAACATACCTCATTAATCGGCTACCTTCTAGAGTGTTGGAATTAAGGAGTCCTATGGATATTCTTTCGTCCTTTTATCCAAACATTTCAACCACTAATAATCTTGTCCCACGGGTCTTTGGGTGTGTCTCGTTTGTTCATATCCATAGTCAAGGTAGGGGAAAGCTTGATCCAAGAGCTCTCAAATGTGTCTTTGTTGGGTACTCTACTACTCAAAAAGGATACAAGTGTTACCACCCTCCATCAAAAAAATTATTTGTGTCTAGAGATGTTACCTTTCATGAAGGAGAAGCCTACTTCACTCAACCTTATCTTCAAGGGGAGCCTCTTAATGAAGATAAGGGTAATTCTGTTGAAACTCTTATTCTTCCTAATCTTGAAATGAATTCTCATGAAGTAGTGAATGAAAACAGATTTGAGAAAGAAGCTCAGGCAGAAAACAGAGCTGAAACTGACATGCTGGCTGAAAACAGAGCTGAAACTGACATGCTGGCTGAAAACAGAGCTGAAACTGACATGCTGGCTGAAAACAGAGCTGAAATTGACAAGTTTGGAAAGAATTTAGTGTATACAAGAAGATTAAAGGCCATTCCCGAATCAACAAATGTCCAAGAGATCGATCCAAGTCCTTTAACACAGGTAACTGATTCTGATTTTTCTATTTTACATGATATTCCAGCCCCACAAATTGAAATAGGAGGCTCAGAAATTAAAGATAACCATGACCTCCCAATTGCCATTAGAAAGGGCGTTAGAGAATGTACAAAAAAGCCACTCTATCCTATCTCAAATTATATTTCATTTCAAAAATTTTCTCAGACCCATAAAACCTTTCTTGCAAACCTAAATACCATCCAAATTCCCAAAAATATTTTTGAGGCATTATCTGATGAAAATTGGAAACATGCTATGGATACAGAAATGGAGGCATTAGAGAAGAATAAGACATGGCAGTTGGTTACTTTGCCGAAAGGCAAGAAACCAGTTGGATGCAAGTGGGTGTATACAGTAAAATACAGGGCTGATGGGACAATTGAGAGGTACAAAGCAAGGCTGGTTGCTAAAGGTTTCACACAAACCTATGGCATTGATTATTCCGAAACTTTTGCCCCGGTGGCAAAGATGAATACGGTTCGAGTTATATTATCCCTTGCTGCCAATTACGGGTGGGAATTGCAACAATTCGATGTGAAAAACGCATTCTTACATGGAGAGCTTGAGGAAGAAATTTATATGGAGGTCCCACCAGGATATACAAAAAAGGTTGCTGCCAATTCTGTTTGTAAGTTGCAAAAGGCATTATATGGATTGAAACAGTCGCCTCGGGCTTGGTTTGGAAGGTTTACTAAGGCTATGACAACATTAGGCTACAAACAAAGTAATGGAGATCATACACTGTTTATTAAACACTCTACTTCAGGGGAGTAACAGTGTTGTTGGTATATGTTGATGACATTATTGTGACTGGAAATGATTGGAAAGAACAACAAGTCTTGACTCAACATTTAGCAAAAGAGTTTGAAATTAAAACCCTTGGAAGGCTGAAGTATTTTTTAGGAATAGAGGTGGCTCACTCAAAAAGGGGTATTTTCATATCTCAACAAAAATATATCATAGATCTGCTCAAGGAAACGGGTAAGCTTGCTTGCAAACCCGTGGGCAGTCCTATCGATCCAAGCCATAAGTTGGGTAATGTGGAAGAAGGTGCGGTAGTGGATAAAGAAATGTATCAAAGATTGGTTGGAAGATTAATTTACCTTTCCCACACTAGGCCAGATATCGCATTTGCTGTAAGTGTAGTTAGTCAATTTATGCACAATCCAAAGGAAGTTCATTTACTTGCAGCTCATAGAATTTTACAATATCTCAAGGGAACTCCTGGAAAAGGGATTTTGTTTAAAAGGAATGGGAGTGCTACTCTTGAGGCATATACGGATGCTGATTACGCGGGTTCAGCTACTGATCGGAGGTCAACTACAGGGTATTGTACATTTCTCGGAGGAAATCTTGTAACTTGGAGAAGTAAAAAGCAGAATGTTGTGGCTCGATCCAGTGCTGAAGCTGAATTTCGAGCTATGGCACAAGGTATTTGTGAATTACTTTGGTTGAAGATTATTTTAGAGGATTTGAAGATTAAATGGGATGGACCTATGAAGCTCTTTTGTGATAATAAGTCAGCAATTAGTATAGCTCACAATCCAGTTCAACATGACCGAACAAAACACATTGAAGTGGATAGACATTTTATCAAAGAGAAGCTTGATTGCGGTTTGATTTGCACTCCTTATGTTCCTTCACAAGGTCAACTTGCAGATGTCTTCACCAAAGGATTGAGCTGCCCTAATTTTGAAAAAATTGTGTCCAAGCTGGGAATGGAGAATACCTATTCACCAGCTTGAGGGGGAGTGTTGGAAATTAAAATAATTAATTCTGCATTTTCCATTAATTCTGCATTTTCCAAGTAGTTAATACATTGTTTACTAGGTTCTATGTATCTATGTATCTTGGTAAACTGTATTAGTTTAATTTCTTGTAAATTGCACATAATTATGTATTACCCTAGTAAGTTGTAACAAATGATTATAAATAAAGCTTTATGCTGAGAGCAATGTATCTCAAGCACATTCATAACATTTTCTCTCTGTTTTTTTCACAGTTATAATAACATCTGACAAATATAACTTATTGTGTGTGTATCTATCTTTTGCTAATTTTTACTTCTCGCTCTAGTCTTAATGTGTGTGTGTATCTTTTGCTAATTTTTACATTTTTCCAGTTTTAATCTATTATATGGAATTAAATTGGTATATGGTGTCTACTCTCAGGGACATGGTGTCGTTCTTGTCAATACAGATGATGCAGGCGTGTTGATTGTAACAAACTTTCGTGTAATATTTTTGGTAAGCTCCTTTATAATATTTTCTAGACTGCTTCTGAATTCTAGATATTTTTTAGATATTGTGATCTTGAAGCAGTCCCAAAGTTAGTGATTTGGAAATGCCCAGTCTTGAAAAGTGACTGAATATGCATAAGAAATACATTATAAATGGTTTCATAGGGTTTTGGATTAATTATATTTTTGTCAGAAAAGTGACGAAGTTCTTCAATTTCCAATTTTTGGGCTAATTATATTTTTATCAGAAAAGTGACGAAGTTCTTCAGTTTCCAATTTACCCAAACCTAACATTTGCAGTCATCATTTATCTCATCAAAGTGTTTGTTGATTATTCTCTGTTTTCCCTAAAACCCACCAAGCTTCAAACACTTATTCTTTAAGTCCTGTTCATAGAACTTCAATTACTTCAATCTAACCTTAAACACTATTCTATCACTCTACAAATTACCTACAGCCCAAAATGCTTCAGCTCACCTGTTCTGTATCTGGGGCTCATCCTAGATAACCCTCACACTGACCCCTTACAATCCTTGTTAAAAGTCCCACATCGGACAATATATGGCCTGAATATGTCCTTATAAGTGCGGGCAATCTTCACCCTACAAGCCGGTTTTGTAGAGTTGAGTTAGGCCTAACCACACTTCTTGACATGGTATCAGAGCCTCGTTTAAGATCCGGTGGGCCACCTTCTATGGTTTCCGTTATCGGGCCACCCACTGTTTATTTCCACGCTCCAGTTGTCTAGTCCTGGGCGTGAGGGGGTGTGTTAAGAGTCCCACATCGGACAATATATGGCCTGAACATGTCCTTATAAGTGGGGGCAATCTTCACCCTACAAGCCGGTTTTGTAGGGTTGAGTTAGGCCTAACCACACTTCTTAACAATCCTATTCTCCTTTCCAACATGGCTAACTTCATTCTTTTTTAAAGATGTGTTGTTTGAAGACACTTTCTGATGGGGAGTGAGAGAATTTTATAAGCCGAAACTAGAAACTATAAAGCCAGGCACCACATGAGCTCTGCTGCTGATTTGTTTGTATTTTTGTGTCTTATTCAGTTGTTTGTCTGGGACATTTAGTTACCTGCCAATTTATCTTCTGTATTGACTACATTCACTGATTTACTTCATTGCATTTTCTAGAGTGAGGGAACTAGAAAAGTTATTGCCCTGGGAACAATACCACTAGCAACCATTGAGAAGTTTAACAAGACAGTAAGTTCTTGCAACTTTTTAACGAATTTATTGTGTTTATTTTTGTTTACTTTGGATATGTAGTGCAAGATTGCGTGACTATTTTGTTATGCTATAAACGGATATCTACTGTTTTTGCTTTTCTTTTCAACATACATTTTATTTACTATTTTTCTGTCAGATTTTACTCAATAATTGTAGAACATTTATATAGTCTTCAAATATTTAGCAATTTGTGATTAATCATTTAGGGCCTAGATTGATTCATTTAAGGAAAATAGGTGTTTGATATTTTAACCACTTCTTCAATAATTTTTTTTCTTCTAATTTTCTTTTAATAAATTGTTGACTCTCCAACAAGTTAAACTTGTGCTACTAGCTCAATACTCATTGTCAACTCAGACACAAGATTGAATATTTGTAGTATATCTTATTTCTATTAATATTGTGAAATTTTGAACCATGTTTATAATATGGTGTTGCTCTCACTTAAATGCAGGCAGTTAAGGTTCAGTCAAATACTCGGCAGTTAGACAAGACACCAACACAAAGACTGCTGCAGGTGATTGGTATGCTTTCAGTAAGCTCCTTTTATTAACATATTCTTAATATTTTCAGTTAGCTCAAGCACATGGTCTTTTCTTCTTTTGTTAAAGACTGGATTTATCTTTGCTCTTGTATGCAGGGAAAGATATGAGAATTATAGTCTTTGGTTTTAGGCCTCGTACGAAACAGGTAGTTCTACTTTGACAGCAGTCATGCCCTCCGTATAATCATAAGTCTCAATTGTTGCTTAAAGGCTATGTTTGGATTGATGGACCAGAGCGGAATGTAACATAATTAAATGGAGTGGAACAGAGTGGAATGAAACAAAGACTCCATTCCATTGATGAAATGAAACAAAAAGCGGAGGATTTGATGGAATGGAACGGAATGAATTCCATTATATTCCATTCCACGCTGTCCATTATTTGCAAATCCAAACAATGAAATCTAATTATTTACTACTCTATTCCATTCCATCACATACCACCAATCCAAACATAGCTCAAGTTTATCGAATTTGTGACATTCATTTACGGGAATGAATGTTGGCCTATTATTATAACTATGATTGTAATATGCAAATTACAATACAGGGCATCTGAAGAAGCCCTGCAACCTGCATTTTCAAGTGCTGTGAGCTAATGAAAATTTTGTTGTGAACATTTGTATAGAAGCCTTTATTTTCTTTTGGCATGTTTAGGATCTAATGTTGGTTATCTTTATCTTACAGAGACGTGCAATATATGATGCACTACTGAAGTGTACGAAGCCAACCGTATTATGGGATCTTTATGCTTTTATGCCTGGGCCTTCCAGTTTTCAGAACACTTCTCCGTTGGTGCGCTTATTAGATGAATATTTTCGACTTATTGGCAAAGTTTCTCATCATGCTTCATTGGACATGATTGAAAGCGGGTCCTTCACCTTGTCAAATGAGTTATGGAGAATAAGTGGTGTGAATTCGAGTTATACAATGTGCCAGAATTATCCATTTGCTTTGGTTGTTCCAAAGAGCATTAGGTAATTTATTGAGAACCGAACTTCCTGCTTTTTCCTAGTTATTGTTGTATTGACAATGTTGAATCCACTGAACCATTCCTTTGATAACTTTGCATTGTCCTGATGTAAGTGATGATGAAGTGCTCCAGGCTTGCAAATTCCGCGCAAGATGCCGACTGCCTGTAATTTCTTGGTGTCATCCTGGTATGTGCAAAATCTTGGTCACATTTCTTTAAATTTTTGGCACAGTCTCCATGCTTCCTATTTTCATTTTCTTTCCGTTTCATTCTTTAGCATATTACTATTGTAATGTGACGATGTACTTCTAACAAAATGGAACTGTTGACTATAGTTACTGGCGCAGCTCTTGCACGTTCTTCCCAGCCTTTAGTTGGTCTCATGAGGAATATGAGGAGGTAATGCAAATTGTTTGTTTTTGGTTGGATGTAACGAGAAGAATATAGGATACGTTTGAAACTGAATAATATATTTCAAGTATGTTAAAATTACTAGCACTAATCTCCTTATATAAGACTATTCTAATTTAATGAGCCTAACTAATGGACTAAAAGCCCGAATATAAATGACTATTAACAGTAGTAAAAATAACTTATTTACAACACTCCCTCTCAAGCTGGTGAATGAATATCTATCATTCTCAGTTTGGAAACAATATTTTCAAAGGTATTGCCGTTCAGCCCCTTAGTTAGAAGATCTGCAATGTTGTCTTGAAAAGAAACGTATGGAGTGTAAATAAGACCACCGTCTAACTTTTCTTTGATGAAGTGTCTGTCAACTCAATTTGTTTGGTTCTATCATGTTGCACTGGATTATGGGCTATGCTAATAGCAGATTTATTATCACAATAAAGTCGCATTGGTTCATTACTCTTTATCTTCAAGTCTTCTAATATCATTTTCAGCCAAAGTAGTTCACATATCCCTTGTGCCTTTGTTCTGAATTCTGCTTCAGCACTAGATCTAGATACAACACTTTTTTTTACTCTTACAAGTCACAAGATTCTCACCCAGAAAAGTACAATATCCTTTAGTTGATCTTCTATCCACAAGACCACAACTGACCTTACATAGTCAACATCACTATATACTTCAAGATTCACTCTTCCATTTCGTTCAAACAAAATTCCTTTACCCGGAGGGCAGCTTGTAAACGAATCTCCTTTGGTTGGTGCATGAATTGACTGACTAAGCTTACATCAAAAGCAACATCTGGTCTAGTATGTGATAGGTATATAAGTTTTCCGACTAATCTTTGATACATTACCTTATCAACCAAATATTTTCTTCTGCATTCCCAAACTTTACACTTGGATCAATTGGTGTACTTGCAGGATTGCATGCTGTCTTACTTGTCTCTACTAGAAGATCTGTAATATATTATTGTTGAAATATGAAGATTTCTTTCTTAGAGTGGGCAACTTCAATTTCCAAAAAGTACTTCAATTTTCCCAAGTTCTTAATCTCAAACTCCTTGGCTAAGTGTTCGCCTAACAATTGCTGCTCCTTCTCATCATCACCTATTACAATAATGTCATCCACATACACTAATAAAACTGTTACTTCCCCTGTCTCAGAATGTGATAAATAGAGTATGATCTCCTTGACTTTGTTTAAAGGCCAAACCTATCTTAACTTTGTTGAATCTTCCAAACCATGCTCGTGGTGATTGCTTGAGTCCATATTAAAGCCTTTTTTAATTTGCACACGATGTTAGTGGTAGTAAGTTCACAGTATCTAGGGCGTACATCCATATAGATCTCTTCATCAAATTCTCCATGACGGAAGGTACTTTTCACATCAAATTGATGTAAATTCCAATTGTAATTAGCTGCTAAAGATTGGAGCAAATGGAGCAAATGTCTCTGGGTAATCTACTCCATAAGTTTGGATGAATTCTTTGGCAACCAATCTTGCCTTGTACTCCCTCCGTCCCAAATTATAAGAGAAATTTCATTTTTAGATTCATTGAATAATTAATGTATTTGGTCTATATATAGACTAGATACATTAAATATTCAATGAATCTAAAAAGTGAATTTCTCTTATAATTTGGGACAGAGGGAGTACCTCAATAGATCCATCAACCTTGTATTTTACACTGTATACCCATCTCTACCCTACAAGTTTCTTTTCATTTGGCAGAGAAACCAATTCCCAATTCCTAAGTATTGTTCTTATTCAGTGCCTCCATCTCCAAGTCCATTGCCAGTTTCCATTTCCTGTCTCGGATTAACTGTATTGACTAGTTCCACATCGACTATATCACGTAATTAACTGTAATCTCTCTCTCTCTCTCTCTCTCTCTCTCTCTCTCTCTCTCTATGTAATACAGTCTCCGTAGTGCTTTTCAAAATACATGGTTTAATTCAAATGCCTCTTAGTCTCTCTCATCTCAACATGGTATCAGAGACTCGTTCAAGATCCGGTGGGTCTCATGCTATTAGGTATCCGCTATCAGGCCGCTCGCCATTTATTTCCACGCGCCAGATGTCCAGTCCTGTGCATGAGGGGGTGTGTTAAGAGCCTCACATCAGACAATATATGGCCTGAACATATAAGTGGGGGGCAATCCCCACCTTACAAGCCGGTTTTGTAGGATTGAGTTAGCTTCAACCACACATTCTTAACAACAATCATCAATAAATGTTGCAAACCAACGAGTACCTGATATATTTGGAACATTCGACAAACCCCGGACATCAGTATAAATTAAGTAAAACGGAAAAATACTTATTTTATTGATGACTGAAAAAGAGACACACTTGTGTTTAGCAAGTTGACACACCTCACAACAAAGACTCCACATTTAAACATTTAAATAATGAAGAAAATAATTGTTTTATGACTCTAAATGATGAATGACCAAGGCGACAATGATATAGAAGGACCTTCTCTCTGTTGATTTTAATTGATTATGAATAAAATGGTTTGTCGTTGCTGAATAGATTTGGAAGAGTATTTTGGTTATCCAAGTAATAAAGGCCATTCCAGTCTCTAGCATTTCCAATTGTCCTCCCCGAATTCTTGTCCTGAAAAACACAAGCATTGTTATAAAAAAAACATTACATGATGGGTCGGTTGTGAGTGTTTGTATGGAAATTAGGCTAGTGGACAATTTAGGATTATGAAGAACATTTCAAAGGATTATAGATGGGCTTATTTGGATATCTTCTTGCCCAACTACAGTTATAAGGATACCATTTGCAGTGGATACTTTTTTGTTGCAAGGACATGGTGAATTAGTAGAAAAGTTTGTGGGTAAAGGTGTCATGTGGTTATAACTTATAAGGATACCATTTGCAGTGGATACTTTTTTGTTGCAAGGACATGGTGAATTAGTAGAAAAGTTTGTGGATAAAGGTGTCCCATTTGCAGTGGATACTTTTTTGTTGCAAGGACATGGTGAATTAGTAGAAAAGTTTGTGGATAAAGGTGTCATGTGGTCAGTGGCTCCAGAATCCAGTATCTAATATTGGTTAAAGGGTTTATCTAAGGTATTGAATCCAAAAAAAAATTGAGACTTACCAAGAGGAAGTGAAAACCGAAACGTACCTGAATGTACCAACATAGAAGTACATGTTGGATTCTATAACTTACCTAGGAGGGATTTCAGCCTCTCTATTTCGTCTTTGTTGAGTTGAACCAATTCTCCTTCTGACATATTGATGGATGTCATGCGAATGTGTCCGACTCAATATTATAAAAAAAGAACCAGCAAACTAGTCGTAAAGAGGCCTACTACCTTTAGTTGAGTTCGTTTTAAAAAAAAAAACAAACAGAGCCTCTGCAGTGAACAGTGTTTCCGTCGATGAACAATATTTTTGTGGTGAACAATGTTTCTGAACCTATAACCCGCAATTAAGGCGGCTAGGGTTTTGAAAAAAGAAACTGCAATTAAGGCGACTAGGGTTTTGAAAAAAGAAACCGCAATTGAGGCGGCCAGGGGTTTTTATGCAAAAGCGAAACCCTCTCGAATGAGAGCTCTGATACCACGTTTGAAACTGAATAGTAAATTTCAAGTATGTTAAAATTACAAGCACTAATCTCCTTATATAAGACTATTCTGATCTAATGGGCCTAACTAATGAACTAAAAGCCCGAAAATAAATTACTACAAACAGTAGTAAAAATAACTTATTTACAATAGGATATATTAAGTTAATTCCCAAGGATTGAAGTTTTAACAACGTTCTTTATGCTATATAAACAGTTTAGAAGGAAGTAGCCGGCTATTAGCATGCTCTTCATTGAAGTTATAGTTGTGGCTAATACATTTTCTTTTTGCTAATTATGTTTTTATTCCCGGTTCTTGATTGTTTGAATATTTTTTTAAATGTCTTTTCTGAGAAATGAAATTAGCATAGCAATAACAAGCTTTATGTGTTTTCATGCAGCAACCTGGATGAAAAACTCGTGGCTGCACTTTGCAGCAACCTTGATGGCTCAAGGAGGTCAGATTTGTATATTATATTCTTGAATTGTTAACATATTGGTAAAATTCAACATGAATTATGCAATGACATTAAACATGAATTGTTTTTGCAATTTACTTATTATCTTGGTAAAAACATGAATTCTGCATCCATATTAAGTATCTGTCAGAAGCAAATCAAGGATGGCCTCTCCCAAAACCATAAGTTGTTTGGGTGAAGGTTAAAGATTGGTTTTCATATCTGTAACTTGCTCCCTACTGCAAAGGCCATATCTCTTACAACCTCTCCTAAACTCTTAGTTGTTAGATGAAAGCTAAAATTTCATTTTTCCTCAAGTAGTTATAGTATAATTTAAATGGTTTAATTAACAGGAGCCATTCATAGGTGGTTTATGCTTCTTGTGTTTAGGGTGTGATCCTCCATGCATTTTTTAAAAACATTCTAAAATTGTATTTCTCTTCTAGAAAACTATATATCGCTGATGCAAGACCAAAGAAAAATGCAATAGCTAATGGAGCCATGGGAGGTGGTTCAGAATCATCATCAAACTATTTTCAATCTGAGGTCAGTAATAGGCTTTTGAATTGTCCACTTGTTTTTAATTTTTAAAATTTGGCTTCATTTTAAAGCATTAACATTCTTAATTTATATATTGTCAGGTTATCTTTTTTGGGATAGACAACATTCATGCAATGAGAGAGAGCTTTGTTCGGCTCCGAGAATACATGGACACTCATGGTAGAACATCATCAGATGGAATGTCATCTTTTTTGGTCAGTATCTGAAAGCTAAAGTGTTTTTGCTATTTGTGTTCTCAACTTACTGAGCTGAGTGGATTAGCAAAATAGCTTGCTTTGCAGTTGTGTCAAAAATTAGAGTGTTGGATTGGAAGTTATACTTTTTTGACTGGACTGTAGTGTTAAAAAATTTAAAACTATTATTCTCTCTTAATTCACCCTGTAGCATGGTCAACTGTTACAGGACTTTGATACAAATAGTAAATGTTGTTCATAACATACTGCTTGATGGTCTTTGTCATAACTATATTGTATCGAAGTCCAAAATTGTTATGTAATGACTGTTTAACTTGCGAAGAATTCCAATTAATGACACTAACACATGTTCTACCGAACTTGTTTATGACTGGCTAGAGTAACTTTTGTGTGTAATTAATTAATGGAATGTGCGCTTCCAATTTTATGAGTTGTATTAAAATTGTTTTTATGAGTTCTGTTTAGAGACATGGTGGGTCAATATGGGGTGGCGGCAATTTAAGCAGTATGTCTGCTTCAGTGTCAACCCTTGGGGACAGTGGATGGTTGTTGCATATTCAGAATGTCTTAGCTGGTGCAGCTTGGATTGCTGCTCGTATTGCTATGGAAAAGGCTTCTGTTCTTGTACATTGCAGGTACTATGATAGTGTATTTGTCACTAGTCTAAATTTGTAAAATAAAAAGTACAATCTTTCATCTCTTTGATAGAACATTATGGCGTAGTTTGATCCATGAGCCAACCCAGTTAGTATGAAAAAGCTTGATTATTTTGTTGTTTCAAATTTTTTGACTTGTATGATGAGCGTACTTTTTTTCTTTGGTAGTGACGGATGGGATAGGACAAGCCAGTTAGTTTCACTTGCTAATTTGTTGCTTGATCCGTACTATCGGACATTTAAAGGGTTTCAGGTAAGGAAATGCCATACTAAACTATTTGAATGTCTTCTATCCAATGTCACCATATGAAGATGCACAAATTCCCCCCTCTTTGCTCTTTGAACATTGCTGTTAAAATTGAGTCGATGAATTTATCTTTTAATTGCGCTTCTTTCTATATAGGCACTTGTTGAAAAAGACTGGCTAGCATTTGGTCATCCGTTTTCTGATCGTGTGGGGACACCATCTATCTCTGAATGTGGCAACGTGTCTTTCGAGTTATCTAGGCAACAGTCTTCAACTAGCATCCCATCATCACCCATGCACCAGTCATCAGGGACATTCACGTCTCAACCTCCAGCTTCATCTCATGCACATAACTCAAACAACTACTCTCCCATTTTTTTGCAGGTTTGTTCCTTTAATAACCTCTAGGCATCATTGAGTAATAAAAAAAACTTGGTTATAGCTTCTCTCTCTAGATGTTTCCTTCGTAGAAATCTCTCCTTCAAATTGATGCTTCAATGCGTACTTACTTTTTTTAATTTTTATTTCATTTTTTGGAATAATTTGAGCTAATCCTTTGAAGGTTTGTATCAGTACAAATTTAATGATGTGGTATTGTCAGTAAGTGTAGACATCACAAATAATAAGAGATTGATTGTTGGCCCAGCTTAGACCAAAAACTTAGCAAGCCCAAGAGAATTTCAGTCTTTATTTAGTTTAATGGGCCGTGACTGTGAGTTAGTTTCCTTGTGAAAATAAAATAGTAAATAACAGGGCTAGGTGAAGCAATATTGAGATTTTTTACACTGATGAACCAATGATAATGAAGTTTTAATTTTTAAGATATTATAGTTTGCTGTTTGTTAAATTCATATTTCTCTATTGTGACACTTTAATTTCATGGGTGATTTATATTATTTGTTTTTAGTTTAATTTGCATGCATCGTCAGTGTAAGGTTATTTTACACATGCATCCAACGATGTGTTGCCACATGATGTAACGTGACTTGTGAAACACATTATTTTACGCTGACTGTGCATACAAATTAAATCCATTTGTTTTTACTTAATGGTTGCTTCAAAATTTTTTGGGGACATCAGCATTCATTACTGTAGAGAATTGAATATTTGGTAAAATGCTTGAGTTTCTAATGCACTCAAGTAATTTGATTATATACACACTAAAGAGTAAATACAAGATAAGATTTTCAAGGATGTTGCTAGTTCCTAGATACATGTATGTAATTTTCTAGGCATAGACTCCTAGGTACATGTATGTAATTTTCTAGGCATAGACTCCTAGGTACATGTATTGACTCCTAAATACAAATTTATAATTCCAATATTTTATAATTCCAACACTCCCCCTCAAGCTGGTGAATGGATATCAATCATTCCCAGCTTGCAAGTCAATTGATTGAAACGATCAGGTGGCAAGCCTTTTGTTAACACATCTGCTAGTTGATGCCTAGAAGGAATGTAGGATGTAGCTATTAAACCACTGTCTAGTTTTTCCTTGATGAAATGGCGGTCAATCTCAATGTGTTTGGTCCTGTCATGCTGAACAGGATTATGAGCAATACTGATTGTTGACTTGTTGTCACAGAACAACTTCATAGGCCCTTCACATTGTATTTTCAGATCATTTAGAATGATCCTCATCCAAAGTAACTCACAAATTCCTTGAGCCAAAGCTCGAAATTCTGCCTCTGCGCTTGATCGAGCCACTACATTTTGTTTCTTACTTCTCCATGTGACAAGGTTCCCACACAAGAGGGTGCAAAAACCCGAAGTGGATCTTCTATCACTAATTGATCCTGCATAGTCAGCATCGGTGTAGGCTTCTATAGTTAAACTTCCACCTCTTTTGAACAATAGTCCTCTTCCTGGAGTAGCCTTGAGGTATTGCAAGATGCGATCAACAGATTGTAAGTGTCGCATTCTCGGGTCATGCATAAATTGACTCACTACACTGACTGCATAAGCCAAGTCAGGCCTAGTGTGTGCCAGGTAAATCAACTTCCCTACCAACCTCTGATATTGGACTCTGTCAACTTTGGCACTTTCTTCTTCAAGGCTCAACTTGTGGTTTTGCTCTATGGGAACACTTGAAGGTTTGCATCCTAGTTTCCCAGTTTCCTGCAAGAGATCGAGTATATACTATTAGATGTAATAGTCTTAGTGTTGTTAAAGTGGTAGTGTGACTGGCACGTGTGCCTTGTGTGTCACTTACCCTAACCTGCTATAGCAGGTTACAGGTTGTAGTATATAAACAACCACCCCCTGTATTGTGTAACTAACTTTTGATGAAATAACAAAAAGTTGTTAGATGAAAACTTTCTCTCTCTCTCTCTACTTTCTATCATGGTATCAGTAGACGCTTGATCCCCGGCCATGGTTTCGTCTGCTTCGTCTTCCGCTTCTCACTCTAGCGCCGATCAAGGCGTTCCGCCGCCGGCTTCACCGGTGGTGTCTCCATCTGACGATCATCGTCGTCTCAATTTCTCTCTCAAAATCTCGCAAAAACTTGACGAGAAGAACTTCCACTTGTGGCGACAACAGGTTGAGCCGTTCATCAATGCTCACGGTCTCACGGCGTTCGTCGTTTGTTCTAAGGTTCCGTCTCAATTTCTTGATGATGCGGCGCGAATCTCTGGATCTGAAAATCCTGAATACACGATCTGGCTTCAAAAAGACCAGATGCTTCTCTCGTGGCTTCAATCAACGCTATCGAGTGAAATTCTCTCGCGAGTGTTAGGATGCACTCATGCTTACGAGCTTTGGGATCGCCTCTTTCAATACTTCCAGAAACAGACTCGTGCTCGTGCACGTCAGTTGCGTGTTGAACTACGCGCCGTCACGCTTGATTCCATGTCTGTTCAAGATTATTTGCTTAAGATCAGGATGATTGTGGATGCTCTTGCGTCAATTGGTGACTCTCTTCCTGTAGCACATCACATCGACGTAATTCTTGAAGGTTTGCCCTCTGAATTCGCTCCTGTTGTGTCTGTTGTTGAAAGTAAGTTTGGTATTATGGATTTGGATGAAGTTGAGATCCTACTTATTGCTCATGAACTGCGTTTGGCCAAGTTTAAGAAGACTTCCACTCCTGATATTGCTTCCTTGAATCTCACACACACTACTCCTGACTCCACCAATCCTAGTGATTCTTCCAATGCTGCAAACTCAGCTTCATCTGCTTCTCAGGTCACTCCTCCTGCTGATCCTGAGTACTCCAGTTTCAGAGGTGGTCGCTTTGGTCGTGGTGGTGGTCGATCTGGCAGAGGCAGAGGTGGACGCAATGCTACTACACCTGTTCAGTGTCAGGTGTGCTCCAAATTTGGCCATACAGCTCTCAATTGCTGGCATAGGTTCAACCAGCAGTTCCATGGTGCTGTTGCTGGTGGTCAACAAGGCTTTCAACAACCTCAAGGCGCTGGTGCTTACTTTCCCTCCACTCCTTGGCAACAATATCAACCTCATGTGTGGGTTAGGCCTGCTGCTCCTGCTGCAACCAAACTGGCAGCTCCTATCATGTTGACACCTAGTGCTTATGTGGCTCAATCAGTTCCTACCTCTTCTGGCAGTTGGATACCAGATTCTGGTGCTTCTTTTCATGTTACTAGTGAGGCTCAAAACCTACAACAACTCACTCCCTTTGAAGGTCATGAGCAGATCTTCATAGGGAATGGACAAGGTTTGGATATTACCTCTGCTGGCTCTTCATCCTTTGTTTCACCAACTCAGCCACACACTCACCTTACACTTAACAATTTACTCCTGGTTCCTTCCATCACAAAGAACCTTATGAGTGTTAGCAAGTTTGCTAGAGACAATAATGTCTATTTTGTGTTCACAGCTGACAAGTGCTTTGTTAAATCACAGGGTCATCATCAAACACTTCTTGAAGGTGCTGTTGGTAGTGATGGATTGTATGAATTTTCTCATCTTCTCATGGACAATCCTGCTAAGTCCTCTTCTATTTCTATTGCAAATAAATCTGTTGATGTTCCTAGTGCTCATTATACTAGAGTAGATCCTAATTTGCCTAATGTGTGGCATCTTAGGTTAGGACATCCAAATACTCAAGCCTTAAAGCTTGTTCTACAGAGTTGTAACATTCATTTTGCAAATAAAGATCATTCTCTATTTTGTACTGCCTGCTGTATGGGAAAAGCACACAGACTTCATGCACCTATCTCACAAACCACTTACACTGCACCTCTTCAGCTTATTTACAGTGATTTGTGGGGACCTTCTCCTGGCCCTTCCACTCTTGGCAACAAATACTACATGTCATTTGTTGATGCCTACTCCAAGTTTACTTGGATTTATTTGCTCAAGTCCAAGGCTGAAGCATTTAATATTTTCAAACAGTTCAAAAATCTTGTTGAACTGCAACTTGGCCTCCCTATTAAGGCTGTTCAATCAGATTGGGGTGGTGAGTTCAGGCCCTTCACTAAGTTTCTTACTGACTTAGGTATTGTTCACAGAGTGATCTGCCCTCACACACATCATCAGAATGGTGTTGTTGAACGCAAGCACAGGCACATAGTTGATCTAGGACTGACTCTGCTCAGTCAAGCATCTCTCCCTCTTGCATACTGGGATTATGCCTTTTCCACAGCTGTGTACCTTATAAACAGGTTACCTTCAGCTTCTATTCAGTTTCAGGTGCCATATACTTTATTATTTCATCTGTCCCCTGACTATCATTTTTTGAAAGTCTTTGGTTGCTCATGTTTTCCTCTTTTAAGACCTTATTCCACCCATAAACTTGATTTCAGATCCCATGAGTGTTTATTCCTAGGTTACTCTACCTCACACAAGGGGTACAGATGCTTATCTCCCACTGGGAGAATGTATATCTCCAAGGATGTCATCTTTAATGAATCAAAATTTCCTTTTCTTGATCTTTTTCCCTCATCTTCTATTTCTGCTCCTAAGTCCAAATCTGTTACCCTTTCTCCCCTTCCTTTTATTCCTTCATCTCCTGCTGTTTCCTCTTCCTCCAATTCTTCTTCTCTATCTTCAAACACCTCTGGGCAGCCTCCTAGTCCCAGTTCTCCTAGTGTTCCCACTGCTTCTGCAAGCAGCTCCTCTAGTCAGTCCACTCCTGGCTCTAGTACCCCTAACATTCCTCCAAAAGCTATTCCTGTTGCTGTTAGACCTCACAATCAGCATCCTATGAACACCAGGGCTAAATCTGGTTTTGCCCAACCAAGATTGGAGCCTAGAGTGCTCCTTACCCATACTGAACCTAAAAACATTAAACAAGCCCTTTCTACCCCTCATTGGCATTCAGCCATGAAAGCTGAATTTGATGCTCTTTTGGCTAATGGAACTTGGTCCTTGGTCTCTCTTCCTCCCAACAAACAAGCCATAGGTTGTAAGTGGGTTTTCAGGGTCAAAGAAAACCCTGATGGTACTGTCAATAAATTCAAAGCCAGGTTGGTGGCTAAAGGTTTCCATCAAAGGCATGGTTTTGACTTTACTGAAACTTTTTCCCCTGTAGTGAAGCCTGTTACAGTCAGACTTATTCTCACAGTTGCTATCACTCACAAGTGGCCTCTCAAGCAGCTTGATGTGAACAATGCTTTTCTCAATGGAGTGCTTCATGAGGAGGTTTACATGCAGCAGCCCCAAGGCTTTGTCAGTTCTGATCCTACTCAAGTCTGCAGACTGCACAAAGCCATCTATGGGCTCAAGCAAGCACCTAGGCAATGGTTTGAGAGACTGCAGGCTGCTCTGGTCAAACTGAGGTTTCAGCCTAGTAAATGTGATCCTTCTTTATTTACTTATCTGGCCAATGGACATACTGTGTACTTGTTGGTGTATGTTGATGATATTATCATCACAGGCAGCTCTGAGTCATTAATTCAATCCTTTGTTACTCAACTTATTGCAGAATTTTCTCTTAAGTTTCTGGGAGATCTTGATTATTTTCTTGGCATTGAAGTGAAGAGAGCAGCCAATGGATCTCTGCTTCTTACTCAATCAAAGTATGTCAGGGACTTACTCCAAAGAACTAACATGCTTGAGTCTTCTGCAGTATCTACTCCTATGCAGTCCACCTGTAAATTGCTCAAGACTGGCTCCCCTGCCTTGTCTGATCCTTTCTTTTATAGGTCTGTTGTTGGGGCTCTCCAATATGCCACTATTACAAGACCTGAATTAGCTTTTGCTGTTAATAAGGTGTGCCAATTCATGGCACATCCTTTGGAAACTCATTGGGTGGCTGTGAAAAGAATCCTTCGATACCTAAAGGGTACTCTGAATCATGGCTTACTTCTCTCTCCTCTTTCCCCTTCCTCTCCTCCATCTTTGAGAGTCTTTTGTGATGCTGACTGGGCTTCTGATCCTGAGGACAGGAGAAGCACATCTGGTGCTGCTGTGTTCTTTGGTAACAATCTTATTACTTGGTGGTCCAAGAAACAGCAAGTTGTAGCTCGCTCTAGTACTGAATCAGAGTACAGATCTTTGGCTTTGGCAACTGCAGATTTACTATGGATTCAAACCCTTCTCAAAGAATTGCATATTGGTACTCAGCCTCCTGTTGTGCTGTGTGACAACTTGTCTGCAGTTATGCTGGCTCATAATCCAATTATGCATTCCAAAACTAAGCATATGGAGATTGACTTGTTCTTTGTGAGAGAGAAGGTTCTTGCTAAGCAACTTAATGTGTTACACATCCCTGGGACTGATCAGCTTGCAGATGTCCTCACAAAACCCTTAGCTTCTTCAAAGTTTCTGGATCTAAGGCACAAACTCAGAGTGTTTCACCCTTCTTGAGTTTGTGGGGGGGGGGGGGGGGGGGGGGGGGGGGTATTAGATGTAATAGTCTTAGTGTTGTTAAAGTGGTAGTGTGACTGGCACGTGTGCCTTGTGTGTCACTTACCCTAACCTGCTATAGCAGGTTATAGGTTGTAGTATATAAACAACCACCCCCTGTATTGTGTAACTAACTTTTGATGAAATAACAAAAAGTTGTTAGATGAAAACTTTCTCTCTCTCTCTCTCTACTTTCTATCATATACTTCCTTTGAGATATGAAAATGCCTTGGTTTGAGTAAGCAACCTCAATTCCCAAAAAATACTTGAGTTGTCCAAGGTCCTTCATCTCGAATTCTGCCGATAGTTTTTCCTTTAGCAATTGTTTCTCTGCCTGATCATCTCCTGTAATAATAATATCATCAACATAAACAAGAAGGATAGTCAGTTTTCCTTCATGTGAGTGCTTAAAGAAAAGAGTGTGATCTCCTTGACTCTGCTTGTAGCCTAAGTACACCATTGCTTTTGTGAATCTTCCAAACCATGCTCTAGGTGATTGTTTTAGCCCATATAAGGCTTTCCTCAATCGACACACCTTGTTGGATCCACATGAAGGGCCAAATCCCGGCGGGATTTCCATGTACACCTCTTCTTCTAAGTTTCCATGCAAGAATGCATTTTTGACATCAAATTGTTGTAATTCCCATCCATAGTGAGCAGCAAGAGATAATAAGATTCGAACAGTGTTCATTTTCGCAACTGGAGCAAAGGTTTCCTCATAATCTATGCCATATGTTTGTGTGTATCCTTTTGCTACTAGTCTGGCTTTGTAACGATCAAGAGTACCATCTGATTTGTGTTTGACTGTATAGATCCACCTGCAACCAACGGGTTTCTTGCCTTCCCGTCTATCAACAATCTCCCAAGTTCCATTTTTTTCAAGAGCTTTCATTTCCTCATCCATGGCTTGGACCCAATTTCTATCTTTCAATGCCTCTTGAACAGATGATGGGATGACCACTGAGTCAACTACAGAAATAAAACTTTGATGCTGCAAGGAAAGATTTTTAGTGGAGACAAATTGAGATATAGGGTATTTGGCACATGACCTTTTCCCTTTCCTTAAAGCAATAGGCAAATCATCTGTATTAGTGTCGCAAGTGTCAGAGCTATGGGAATCACTAATAGGATTATGAGTTTCAACACTTACCTCCGGTTCTGGCAATTGGAGTTGTGTTTGGAGCAGGTCGGGCTTACTTCTTCTTTGATACACCAAGGTTGGCTCACCAGCCTTAGTTTTTGTTGGTATGGAAGATGATGGTTCCTGCAAAACAGACGACAAAGGAGGGACAAAAATAGAAGCAGGCGACTCAGATTCTGTATTTGGAGAAGCAGGATCAGTAATAGGAGGATCAGTAATAGGACTTGACACAGGATTCACAGCCGACTCGGGAGACTCAATTGTAGGACCGGTAATAGGACTTATGAGAGGAGTCATGGGCAACTCTGGTAGGACTAAAAATTCGGAATCAGATTCTACATTCTGAATGCTCTCCCCCTGAAGCTGAGGACAAGAGAAGTAGGCTAAATTCTCATGAAACGTGACATCTTTAGAGACAAAGTACTTACGACTAGGAGGATGATAGCATTTGTATCCTCTCTTGTTTGGGGGATAGCCAACAAAGATGCATCTGGCTGCACGGGGGTCCAACTTACTTCGGTGTTGTTTATGGATATAGACAAAGGCAACACAACCAAATACTCGAGACTCGAGACTCTGCAAAATAGAAACAGAAGGAAACCGTGAAGTCATAAACTGAACAGGACTGACATTACCTAACATGCGAGATGGAACTCGATTAATCAAGTAGGCAGCTGTCAAAACGGCTTCTCCCCAATATGAATTGGGAACTGCCATTTGGAAGAGAATGGCTCGAGCAACTTCAAGTAAATGACGATTCTTTCTCTCTGCAACACCATTTTGTTGTGGGGTGTCGACACATGTAAATTCATGAACTATTCCTCGTTGACTGGTAAAATTTGAAAGGATGTGATTGGCATACTCTTTGCCATTGTCAGAGCGGATTCTTTTAATCCCCTTGCCAAATTGTGTTTGTACCATATTTAAAAAACTAATAAACAATTCCGGTGTTTCTGATTTATCCTTCATCAAGAAAATCCAAGTTGCTCGAGTACAATCATCAATAAATGATACAAACCATTTAGCACCCGAAATATTAGAAATAGGTGCTGGTCCCCATACATCAGAATGTATGAGATCAAAAGGTTCAACACTTCTAGTGGAACTAGGAGTAAAAGAGACACGATGATGTTTAGCTAACTCACAAACGTCACATTTAAAAGACTCAACTGAATGATGTAAAAATAAAGAAGGAAACATAGACTTAACTAAAGAGAATGGTGGATGACCAAGACGTTTGTGCTGAAGCCAAATTTGTGCGGCGGAATGAGAAGAGGACACCGAAGACTCGGTCTGCAAGTAGGAAGCCAACACCTTCGAACAATTTGGTTCATTAGATAGGTAGTACAACCCTCCCTTTTCCTTAGCAACTCCAATTGTCTTCCCCGTGGTAAGATCCTGAAAAACACAATAAGAAGTGAAAAATATTACTTTACAGTTCTAATCACGGGTGAGTTTACGAACAGATATTAGGTTGTGAGAGAGTGTGGGAACATGTAGCACATCCTGTAATTGAAGTGAAGGTTGCAAGTTAACACTCCCAGAGCCATCAATACGAGCATAAGAACCATTAGCAACCGTAACATAACGGTTCTTCTCAGAGGAGGTGTAAGATGAAATCCAACTGGGATTGAATGTCATATGGTCGGTGGCACCAGAGTCCAAAATCCAAGCATTCTTAGGGATTTTATCGCAAACACTAAAGGATTGAGAGCATACGCTCAAGCCGGTCGTCGGTCGAGAACAACTACCAAAAGGCTTACTGACAGAGTCAAGTATAACCTTTAAATGATTCACCTCATCCTCGGTGAATGATAAAGAGTAATCAGCATAATTTTTTTTAGCCATTAGAAGCAAGCTAAAAATAAAAATAACAAGATGAAATATTCCTCAAGAGGGGCCTACAAGACAACAATGAAGGGTTGACAGATGAAAGAAATAAAGAGGGGTTTGAGTGAGGTGTTTCGGACAGTGTAACAAGGCTGCAATGAAGGCAGAAAAAAAATTGCAATGAAGGGTAACAAGGCTGCAATGAAGGCGGAAAAATTGTCACGATGAAGGTGACTTAGGATTTACCGAAATGAAGACGGCTAGGGTTTATGCGGAAGCAAGTCTCTCAAGATCGAGAGCTCTGATACCATGTTAAGAAGTGTGGTTGAGCCTAACTCAACCCTACAAAACCGGCTTGTAGGGTGAGGATTGCCCCCACTTATAAGGACATGTTTAAGCCATATATTGTCCGATGTGAGACTCTTAACACACCCCCTCACGCCCAGGACTAGACAACTGGAGCGTGGAAATAAACGGTGGGTGGCCCGATAGCGGAAACCATATAAGGTGGCCCACCGGATCTTAAACGAGGCTCTGATACCATGTAGAGAATTGAATATTTGGTAAAATGCTTGAGTTCCTAATGCACTCAAGTAATTTGATTATATACACACTAGAGAGTAAATACAAGATAAGATTTTCAAGGATGTTGCTAGTTCCTAGATACATGTATGTAATTTTCTAGGCATAGACTCCTAGGTACATGTATTGACTCCTAAATACAAATTTATAATTCCAATATTTTATAATTCCAACAATTACCATGGATTGAATTAGAGACTTTGTACCCAAATCCATGTTTTCATTTAATGTTGCATTAAGTTTGTATAAATAGTCAAATCCTACCATGCACAAACCATTTACACAATATTTTATCACCTTTGGATGATGGAATGATAGACTTCTTATTATGGTCAATTACGTTTTTGATGTCAATTATGTTTATAACTTTGGATGATGGAATGATAGACTTCTTATTATGGTTATCAAATAGTTTTTGAATGGATTTGGGAGAGAGAGACCCGGCTCTCAAACTCTTGGAGGGAGAGACTCGAATTTCTTGAATAGGAGTTGTCTTTTAATAGTATACTATTTATTTCTTTATTGTGTAAATTATATTATCTATTCTATATAGTGTATGTAATTATGCATCTCTTGTAAGCATATTGTGCCATACATAAAAGTCCGATTTACTATTAATTTGTACTTCGGTACCAGTTTCTAATATAGAATTCCACCATATTTAAGATAAACCTTCTGTATTGGATTTTCTTCTCATTTACTATGCCATATTGGTCATGAATAGAACAATATGACAGTAATTTGATTTATGTAGCTGACTCCACTTAGTGGGATAATACTTGGTTGTTGTTGTTGTTACTCCAAAAAGCCAAATGCTAGAGAACTACGATCTCTATCGTCCCTGCCACATTCAGCCACCTCTATCTCTGCCTTCCCCAGGATACTAAGTTCAGTCTGAATATTTCTATGGAGTCTTAGATCTGGTTTTCTCCGATCCACCATAGGTGATTCCTTGCCAGCTTGGCTATTTCTCTTTCATTCAAAAGCTTTCCCACTCATAAATGGATCTCAACCAGACAAGTAGACTATGGTTTTCTGCTATCATTTGTAGACCTGGTTTCTCATTGTTAGCTCCAGGCCACTTCTTTGATTTTTTGTTCATCCAATGTCCATTTCTTTAATGATTTAATTTCTTACTTGCATTCTGGTTCATCCACAATGTTCACATCTTTAATGATTAAATTTCCTCTTGATTCACTAAAAGGAGACACCAGAAACACTGGAATTTTTCTTTTATACAAAGATGAAGAGTATATTATTTCTAGGTAATGGGGAGGTATAGGATGGTAAGGGTGTTTAGGGTGGTACTGTTCCGGCTAGATGAAGGAGGAAGTAGGTGCCAGGTGGCTCCCTGATAAATGGCGGATGTAAAGGAAGGGGGAGGGAGGCGACAGTGGAATTGAGGTGAAAGACACTGTAATTTTGGAGGGGATGGGAAAGATACTTTGTAGATAGTCTACTATTAGGTATGGTGAGGTTGCTCAATCCAAGGGTAAATAAAGGATGTGCAATGCACTTGTGCATCATGCAACATTTGTCTCACCTGTGCATGTTAGACAGAGCTTGCATAAATTAATAATTTTTTCATCTAATTAGCTTATCCTTTACTATCTGAAGTTATGAAAACATGGATACCCGGAAATCTCTGCCAAATCGCACTCAATACGCCATGATACTATCTGGATTTTTTTAATGAATAAAACAAAAAATTCTGATTTGTTGCGATATGGAGGTGACACACCGCGATACATTGTCGGCACGTCTCTAATATGCCACAGATATACGTCCTGTTTATCTCATGCCTGTTCATTTTTTCTAATACATGAATCAAACTTCCCCTCCTTAATTACTCTTCTCTCAACTTTAATTACCTCTTCTCTCTCCTATGTAATTTGTGATGCACCCATTTAATATCCTCTCTCATGGTTACCATTTTGTCAAGATTGGTTTCCTTTTCCCATAATATTTACCTACTTTCAACTGTTGCAAATTCAATTTCACGGTTTTGATTTAACATTGATACTATTCTACTATCTTAGACGTTTAGATTTAATACTTAGTAATGTTCTAAAGGTTGTCTTCAAAGTTTATTTATGTTAGACTATGATTTAACTAATGTCTAATTCTAATTTTTTATATACAAATCTTAAATGTGTCGTATCCTTATATATTTTAATGATTTATGTATCGCATTATTAGATATGTATCGTATTCAATACCCGTATTGTGATTGATTTAGGTTTGAATATTATATATATTTTATTTTTTTTGCATAATACTTACGTTCAGCGTCGATGTTTATCATGAACTCACTTCCTCTTATATTTTTTCAGTGGGCTGATTGTGTGTCACAAGTGATGCGGATGTATCCTCAGGCTTTTGAGTTTTCTGCGGTATATCTTCTGGAATATTTCTTTGTTTTCTTGTTAAACTCTGTCTTTCCGGCAGGTAACTTATACTATTTCATTATTCAGGCTTTCCTGGTGGACTTCTTAGACTGCATGCTCTCTTCTCGCTTTGGAAACTTCTTCTTTAATAGGTAATTCTATTATGTGCACCAAGGGAAGTGCAGTTTCCATGTTGCTGGTTATTGACTTCTATTATGATTGCATCTGTTTTTCAGTGAGAAGGAGAGGCTGCAGTGCAATATTTTTGAAAGTTGTGGATGTGTATGGGCATACCTGGCTGATAGGCGGAGATCAGAAGGAGCTTCCCATGTGCACTGTAATCCCTTTTATGAACCACTGAAGTACAATGGGCCTCTTCTCCCCCCTGCAGCGGCGTTAGCCCCAACTTTATGGCCTCAATTCCACCTTCGTTGGGCCTGCCCAGAAGAAGCACAGAGTGGAGAAATTGAAGCACAATGTAGGAAGATAAAGCTGAAAAATCATGAGATGCAGAAGGTAAATATATAGCACGGAATCCAACACAGACACGTCGACACTACTAATGTAAAAAACACATGACACTGACAGCTACATATATGATAGTATTTGACATTCTTTTATCCATCTACTATTACAAAAGTAAAAAACATTCTAATCGAATTTAATATTTTTAACTCATCATTAATCAACATTGCTTCAACACATCTTTGATCCTTTCATAGGTTATTGTTGGAAATTCCGCATTCACTGCGGTCCGCTCCTAGTCTCCTAAATTGCGGCATTTGGTTTGCCTTTACTGTAGCAATGTGTTGGGTTTGAAGGGGTGGATTTAGTCCCACATTGCTTAGAGATAGGGTCTGTGTTGTGTTTATAAGTGGGAAAAATCCTCACCTTTACAAGTCGGTTTTGTAGGGGGCTGAATTAATTCCAACCCAAATTTTAAGATGGTATCAGAGCGTATCCTAGATCACTTGTGTGACTTCTTGCATCGTCCACGCATCGGCCTCATTGAGGCCCGAACGTGAGGGGTGTATTGGAATTTCTGCCTTCATTTTGGTCCGCCCCTAGTCGCCTAAATTGCGGCATTTGGCTTGCCTTCATTGTAGCCTCCAACACCTTCATTTTGTTGGGTTTGAAGGGGTGAATTTAGTCCCATATTGCTAAGAAATATGACGCGTGTTTATAAGTAGGGGCAATCCTCACCTTATAAGGCATTTTTGTAGGGATGAGTTAGAATCAACCCAAATTCTAAGAGTTATATTTCTTAATTTTCTAATTTTTACCATGTTCTATTCAAAAGCCATTGCATTTCTCCATCTGTGGATGGCCATTACTCATCTTCACACACGATTTTTAAGCTTATCAATTATCCGAACAAATCTGTAATGTTTATATATTGTCACAAATGAGTTGAATTGTTGATCATTTAGGATTTTCCTTTTAATGCTATTAGTACTGTGTGGAATGGTAACAGGCTAAAGAAGTGGCAGAAAGGAAACTTAGAGAAAATACAAATACTATAGAATCGTTGAATGCTGAATTGCGTCGTGAGAAACTGTTAAACATCTCAGCAATGACCAAGTCGAAAAGGATAATAAAAGAAAACACAGACATAAAGCGAGCAATTCAGTCAATTGGGTGCAAGATTCACATTTCTAATAGTGGTGATTGCATTCTTGACATTGAAAACAACCCAGAGAATGCAGTTCAAAAATTGCATTTTTCCTCTAGGCAAGTATCAAGTAGTGCTGTGATTAACGACAAAAAGGATATATCTCTTTCGGTAACAGAAGATGATGAAGGAAACAATGTTATTAGTCGAATTTGTGAAACTCTATGCCCTTTTCGCAGTAGAGATGGAGGCTGCATGTGGCCAAATGGTGCTTGTGCTCAACTAGGTAGCCAGTTTGTTGGTTTGAAGGCAAATTTTGATGCATTTGACCGGCTTTCGATTGATGACAGTTATTTCAAGCCCAAGTAAAGTGAAAATTTTCTTCCTAAATAGACTTTGATAGTAAACAGCTACATGAACCAATTTTAGTTTTCTTCTTTGCCGTAACATTTTTTGGGCTCTCCGGAATTGTACAGGCTATTAGAGTCTCATAGTGGTCCTCATTATTATTTTCATGTGTATAATTGTAAATTTAGGGACAACAATAGTAAGCCAATTGCATTGGAATCATTCTTAATAAGATCAATTTTGTAGAGAGGTTCTGGTTTTTCTATTGTTAACATTTTTGCTACATCTTAATGAAGACAATCAGTCGTTGTCCTGTTATTACATTACTGTCCCAATTCATTATGTTTACAATCTGATAAAGTTCCAATTCATTATGTTCACAATCTGATAAAGTTCAGCATATGCCAAGGGTATGTATTCTAATCATTAATGTGTTACTCAACCTATCCCTTTTTTTGAGATGAATTGTAAATTGTTATTTTTTACTTAAAAACGGTTTAAATTTAAAATGTTACTTTTTACTTAAAAAAGGTTTCATTAACAAGATACTTAAAAAAAGGCTAATCTTAAAGATTAATTTGCATAAGATGACAATCTCACAAGTTTCAATTACTCATCCCAAAAAATCAAGAATATCATAACTTTGAAAATTTATCATTGCTAACTCATAAGTGGTGGTTTTTATAGATATCTAAAAAGGGTGAAAGCTTTTCATTAATAATCTTTTTTGTTTTTGAGTTGGCGTTGGGTAAGAAGCTACAATTGTAGCTTCTATTTTTTAGGATGGAAATTGCCTCATAATACAAATATATACTAATCTGGAACTCCATGTTAAAAACTGGAAATATTATAAAGTATCTAACAATCTCATTCCATGTTAAAAACTGGAAATATTATAAAGGTTAAATTACAATTTTAGTCCCTGTTTTGGTATTCTCACGGTTTTGGTCCCCCGTTTTCTTTTTAAACAGTTTTGGTTGGTATTCTCACGGTTTTGGTCATGAACAGTGCATAATCCAGAGAGACCAATTCTGTAATTTAGCCTATTATAAATTATCTAACAATCTCATCCCATATATACGAGTACTGCAACCAGGATAACTTTAACTATTTATGATCCGTTTTATGAATAAAAGATTCGAAAAGTTAGTTTATAAGAGTGACAATTCCAAGGAAAAATTCACTAAGATGATATGCAAGTGTATTAGTTTATCCGGGAATAACACCAACAGAGGGAGTAAAAATAGTGATTCAACTCCGATTTAAAAGAGTTTATTGTAACTTTTTCATCATGGTGATTCAAGAATTGTAAGGTCTCAACGTTCTAGAATTGTAGAGAAAGATAGTTTTGGTGGTTAATTTCTAACTATTGACCTCTGATGCGAGTAGCTCAACTCTGAAGAAAATGAAACAAATTTTTCTTTGAAACAGTGTGAAAATATTCAAGTAGCATCATTATTGTATACAAGTACTACAAATATCTATTCATTTTCCTGTGATCCAGTTCCATCATCTTCGTCATTCGGAGACCTCCCTCGAGCCTTCCTCTCATTCCACCTTGCCCAAATCCAACTCGAAACAAGGAATGCTCCTACTGCATAAATCTGTAAACAAAATGGAGTAATTTTTTAAAAACTCATCAAAGTCATCACTTATCACTCACGCTGACACTGATAATAATTTGTTTCAGAGGTGTCGGTGCTACAAAACTTACCACAATTTCAAACAATTCACTTAATAAGACCAAAAATCAGAGTGATTCTTTCACTCCGATTTTCTAACAAGTTTAGATAGTGAACAACTACTTAACATTAGGTATCCAATCCAATAAACACAAGAATGAAAGTAAACTTCTAACAAGAATATTATTCACAATTTTGAACCATCCAATTTCAAAACAAATCTTCACTCAATCATATCACAATCAAACCCTAACAAACCACGTGTCTTTTTTTTTTTTGTGTATTACCAAAACCCTAATCCGATATATAAATACATATGGTTGAAAATTACAGAAAAAAATGTAAACCTAACCTAATGAAGAACTGAAAATGAAAAGAATACTACACCTGGTAAAGCTTAAAGGGATCAGAAGTCTTGGCAGAAAGGCCCTGAGAATCAGCTTGAGCCTGAAGAGGCGCAGGAATAACAACAGCAGATTGTTCGGTTTTCGGAAACGTCACAACATTCGGAGCCTTTCCTTCTTCCTCACCCTGATGCTGATGTTGTTGGCGCTGTTTTGGTGGGAAGAAAAAAGGAGGGAGTTTGAAGTTGAAATTGAAATTGGGGAAGAAAGGGATGAAAGGCTTCTTCGGAGTTTCAACTACTTCTTGTGGCTGTTGAGTAGTAGCGGTGGTGGTAACCACCATTGTTCCGGTGGATTTGTTACTCATTCTGACGGCGGAGATACCAACGGAAACGGAAGCGATGGAATCGGTTTGAATTGCTTTGCTTTGCTTTGCTTAATTACTTTCATACTCAAAAAATCAAAATAATTCTTATTTATTTTAATTGTAAATTTAAATTCAGTGAATTTATTTATATTTATGTTATGGGAAATGCTAACGAGTGTCCCAGGGGCACTCTTTAAGGCCTTAAAATAGTAAGTTTTTCTTGATAATATGTGTATTAATTGTCTCGGAAATTGAAATTGTTAACTTTTCTATAGAATATATTCTTTAATTAGAATGCTTAAAGAGTGCCCCTGGAGCACTCGTTAGCATGACCCTTATGTTATTTATGAGTGTGAATTTAGTAGTTTTAATTAAAATTAAATAATTAGGATGATTTAGTGATAGTAAACAGTCTAAATTATGTGTATCTATGGTTTAATTAATAATTGTTGAAATTGAGATTCCTTTTACATAATGTTCACGTAATAGTTGAGTGTAGGAAAACTTCATAAATGGCCAAAATTCAAGATAACTTCAATGTCACCTTCAAATTTTTTTTTTCTTTTTTTCTTTTTAATTTCATTTTCCTTTTCAATTTTTCCACCTTTTTGTTTTTTTTTCTTTTTCAAATTTTATTCAATTTCCATAAGAATAAATACGAGATTCAGATCATATGATTAACCTTTAATAAAATAACCTTATCATTGGAATTTTGTCAAACTCACTGTTATTTCAAATATGCCCAGATATAATATTAAATATCAGAAAACATATAAAGTAACTTAAAAATGAATTGTGTATTGTTTCTCACTATATTACAATTTATAATTTTTATACATATTTAAGAATCAGAAAATAAACTATATGTTTTAGCATCAAGGACTATTTGTCTAATTGATGCTATTCCACCTATCACAACTAAAATTGAAGATCCTCCTCCAATCAATGTATTCACCCAAAATATTAAGCTTTGTTTGGAAGGCTTGAAAGTTATATTGAAAAAAACCATAGGCAAAATGAAATCAAGAGGAATGAAAGCAAATGCTCCAAACAATGCCATTATATCCGGAAAGAATGGCAACATAGCTGCAAAGAGAGTGGCTGCTGCTACTGATATTGACCTAGACAGTACTCTCGGCACGACATTGCGCATCGAAAACTGTCCTTTTTTCGGATCTCCAAAAATCGTTTCAAATAGTTCGTTTGTCGGTTGCAAATATACCTGTAACATTACCAAGTTATAGTTATTATACAAAAATAGCAGACAAACAAACAACAAGTTGCGCTGTATAGTTAGCTGTTCTTACCGCAGTCAATCCGAACACTTGAAGAAGGATGAGTATATTAGTCATCAAGAAAAACCATTTTGGTAATAATAGCTTTGTCTCTCCAATGTAGTTAGCAAGAACTGTTGCACCAGATGCATTTCCAAATGCCCAATAACCAGAAATAGCTACACTGAAATATGTAGCTAATATAACAGAATAACACACACATAATCCTTTGAACATTTTTCCCTTCACAGGAGGTGCTAAAGTTGCCTACAAAATTGCACAAAAATTGTATCTAGTTAGTCACTAGACATGTACATTTGATTCTTATTCTGTCACAATTAAATAACCGTGTTTGGTTTTACGGTGACAAAAATTGATTTGGGAGGTTCATGTTTGGTTTCGCTTTTGAAAGAGGCGAAATTGATTACCAAGGCAAAAGTTCCATATTCTACGGCATAGGAATCAATTTTGCCTCTTACAAAGGCGAAACCAATATATTTGATTCCGTCTACGACAGTTATTCTCGGAAAAATAACAAGATGGTAAACTTACCTGAATTTCTGGAATGATTCCACTAGCATAACATGTAGCAATGATTGAAATACCATTGAAGACACCAAAGAGTTTATCTGTATGAGAGCCCTTTACAGAATAATGTCTCGGCGGCGCGTCTTTCGAGTGACCTGCATTGAGTCACACAATAAACACAATCAGATGGATTAATCAAATGACAGGTTTCGGTCATACATTGCCAATGCCATTATGTTTTCTTTTCCTTACCAATGTATATCGAACCGACCGTTAGAAACGTCGCGTAAGTCACACAGAGAATCAGAGAAATGAGATTAATATGTCTCAAGGAATGAAAAGATGGAAGTTGAGCCAAAACCATTGTTACAACTCCACATATAATAATGAATTGGTAAAGCTTCATTCCTCCTTCTGGATGATAGAGTTGGTAAATGAACTGCAAGAAGAAGAAAAAGATGCAAAATTTGATTTTTTTTTCATAAAAGCTATAAGAGAGAAAAATGAAATGACCCTTTTGATGTTATTACCTTGAGACTCTTTCCTCCTACAAGAGGACCACCAATTACTGTCCCAAAGCATATGATAAATTGAAGAGGGCCTATATAGTATTTTGCCCATCTAGGTCCTGCAACAACATTTTCAATCAAATTATGAATCTTTCAACACCTCTGAAACCAGACGTGTCAGCCGTGTCTGTGACAGAGTAGCTTACCAACCACTTGCGCTACACCTCGGCGGTGATCTAATCAATGATAAGAAGAAAAGAAAAGTACTAAAGCAAAGTGAAGATAGAAATTAACCTAAAATATCTCTAGTCATATCTCGAAACCTAAGCTGGCGACGACCGAGCTGAGCATGATGTTCCAAGACAAGAGACAAAAGATTATACGAATAGAATGTAATAACTCCAGCAAGGATCAGCCAAATAATTCCTCCAAACCAACCCAGAAGAGTGAATGTAAATGGAAGTGTAAGAATCACAGGTCCAACAATAGATGTTGTCAAATGATAACCACAGTGTAACCATGATCCTACAAACACAACAACCATATACTAAATCAATAAACAACATAGTAACAATAACATACTATAGTCTAATAATAACAATCAAATACTAACCTTGAGATACAAGAACAAACTTTGCTCCTGCATCTAATTCAGGTGAACTAGAAGAGTGATGACCCATTGCAAAACCCTTTTCACTATCACTTGTATAGATTTCTGAAGAACTTTGAGCAGCAGTTCCCATGTTAATTTCTTCCTGATTTAATTTCTCTGTAATACTAATATTATTATAATTCATAAGTATACCTTGATCTATCTAGCTATAATAATAATAATGATTTAACAGAAATATCTTATCTTATACACAAATCAAACAAGAAAACTTGATGCAAATTGACATAAATGTTGAAAAAGACTTAAAATTAGTTTAGATGTAGAAACATGTTTGAATGATAATGGTCAAAGAAAAGAACCAAAATCACTATGTGTTGGAAACTCTTTTGGACATGCTTAACAACTTGCATCATTATTAATAAAGTCTTTATTTTATTATATGGTATTGTGAGGTGGGGTATAGTATAAATATAAAGTATTCAAGGTGGCTAAGGAGATTCGTCCTATGTGAATATAAAAGTCAATTTAATCAGCTATATAATATAATAAAAAAAATCATATGCTAAATACTATGTATGATGTTTTTGGAGAATAAAAATGTTGACTAGATCCAGGCTGTTCACATTCCATGACTTCATAATACATACAAATACTATGATGGTTTTATAGTCTTTTTCTTTGGGGGGTGAAGTGGTGTTATAGTCTGGTTGGCACATTGACCCCTTGCAGCTTGTCAAACACAAGTCATTGGTATGAAGATAGATAAGAAAAATATCTATAGAAAATATAGTTATGGTTTGGTTTTGGTTTTGATTTTGAAAGTTGAACAAATTTTTGGTTGGATTCTATATAATAATGTGTTTCACATGTTAAAAAATGTTTTTCTTAGTTTGGTTATTTTGAATATTTGTATTTTGAGTTAGAGTTTACTTAAATTGTTGTTCAATTTTGTACTATAGCTCATTTTGTATCTTTGTAATCATATACCCTTCCCTAATTTCTTCACCTCTCTTCCCTACATCATCTCCATTTTTATATTCATGATGTTTTTTTTTTAATCATATTTTAACCCAAAAAAAATTAAGTAAAAGATTAGTCATTTTCTTCCTCTAACAAAAATCTTTCATAGCAGCACAAACCACTACCCTCTCACAACTCAACCTCCCAAAATTAAAATCCATACCCAAGTTCAAAAATAGGTCATCGTATTCCAAATTTATGTTGAAAACACACAAGACCATAAACTCTTCACCAAAGTTAAATGTTCATAATCTTTAGCTTCATATCCAATCCTTTCCATGCATAAAAAAGAAATAATGAACTAAAACAATACTTTCAAGACTAACACCATAAATTTCCATGTTTAGAGTTAACAATCCCTTCATTTCATTCACTCATATCATAGGCGTTTAGAGTTAATTATACTTGTTTTTAAGTAAATTTTCATGTTTGATAGTGAGCACATTATTAGTTTTACTTTGCTTTTAGTGTATATGATTAACAAATATGACGAGCACTGTCACGACAATTAAGCAAGATCAATTCCAGGCTCTAAGCCAAAAGATGATAGTTGAAGTTGTGACTTGAGGCACGCTAATGGATAAGGATGAGAAAAATGTGGCAAGGTCTACAAAAGATGTTGCACAACCTAAGGGTCATGTTGTCTCTTATGTGTTTTATATATCCTAGTACACGTACTAGTAAAATGGAATATGATTGATTTCTTGGGCCAATGATAATGGATAATCGTAAAAGGCCTAAGAAGCCAAAAAGGAAGAGCAATTGCAGTTATTGTGAACCTTTTATAAATAGATCTAAAATAAAATTGAAATGATCGAAATGTTGAGAGAAATTTGCAGAGAAGAAGAATGAAGAACCAGAGTTCTCAAGTACATCTCTTGTTCTCGTGAGTTATGAAGTAATACAATGTTGGGAGACACGTCATCCGAAGTCATTTGTTGTTGACGAACAACAAATGGTTGAAGTGTCATTCTTAGTTTTATCATTTGTATTCTATTAGTTAGAAATGTATAACTTAAGTTCTTATTCTATTGTATTTAAGTTGCTTATCATGAGATAAATTTTCGTTAGAAAATGTGAAGTTTAATAAAATAGTAAATTTGTAAATGAAATAAATGTGTTGTAAATTCGCAACCAAGGTGTGATTTATTCGCTCGCGTGAAGAGTGAAGAATAAAGGCATAACCAGCTATGAATTTTCTATCCTCTACGTCACTACACCAACTCGAGTCGGTGTAATCCACTAGCTTGCATTCTTTTCCTTCATCAACTTCAGGAAACAAAATGCCATAGAGTTCCTTTGAGATATCTTAGTTACATCTTCGTAGCTGTGAGATGAGATACATTTGGCCTCTACATGAATCTACTCATTATACCTACATTGTATGCTAGATCAGGCCTAGTGTGACAAAGGTACCTTGATGATCCAATAAGTCTTCTGTAAATTTGTAAATGAAATGAATGTGTTGTAAATTTGCAACCAAGGTGTGATTCATTCGCTCGAGTGAAGAGTGAAGAATAAGAGACATAACCAGCTGTGGATTTTCTATCCTCAACGTCACTGCACCAACTCGAGTCGGTGTAACCTTGCATTCTTTTCCTTCATCAACTTCACGAAACAAAATGCCATAGAGTTCCTTTGAGATACCTTAGTTTCCTCTTCGTAGCTATGAGATGAGATACCTTTGGCCTCTACATGCATCTACTCATTATACCTACACTATATGCTAGATCAGGTCTAGTGTGACAAAGGTGTCTTAATGATCCAATAAGTCTTCTATACTACGTTGGGTCAACATCATCTTCATCAGAGTCTTTTGACAGTTGTAGTCTCGGTTTAGCAGGTGTCGAAGTTGAATTACAATATTCCATCTCAAATCTTTTGAATTTACTTGCATATCTTCTTTGATGCATCATTAGGCCTATACTACTCTTGTAGAATTTAATATCAAGGAAGTATGAAATGTTTCCTAAATCCAACATTTCAAACTCCTTGCTAAGATCACCTTTGAAATCTTCGATCTTCTTCTTGCAGCCACCTGTTATTAACAAGTCATCGACATAGAGACACAATATAAGCAGTTTACTTCTACTTCTTCTAACATATACTTCATGCTTAATTGTGCACTTCACAAATTCATTCTCTCTTAGGAAACTATCTATCTTCTTATTCCAAGCTCTTGGAGCTTGTTTAAGTCCATACAGAGTTTTATGCAGTCTGTATACCTTGCTTTATTGGCCTTGTTTCACAAATCCATCTGGTTGTGCAACATAAACTTCTTCATCTAAGGGGCCATTTAGACATGCACATTTCACATACATCTGACACATATGCCACTTGTTCATATTTGATTGACCAATAATCAACCTGATTGTTCTAATCTCAGTAACTGGTGCAACCTTGCAGGCATGTTTCTTGTTCTTTGAGCTCTGCTTGTTCCTGCTTGACATCTGACTTCTTCTTGTCAAACTTCTATTTTGACTTCACTAGCTAGTTCTTCACATAAGATTCTTATTGAACCCTTATTGATACTTTTAGTCCAGTCTCATTCCTTAAACTCGTCTATGATCACGTCTCACTTGATCATAATTTGCTTGTTTGCTGGGTCGAACATTTTGTATCCACCATTCAAATGATATCCTATTAGGATCATTTGACTCAACTTGTTATCAAGTTTGCTTTTCAACTGATCAGGTACATGTCTATGTGCTATAAATCCAAATGCCTTTAGATGACTTAAGCTAGACTTGAAACTAAACCAGCATTCTTCTTGTGTGATTCCTTCTAGCTTCTTTGTTGGACATCTATTCACGATGTAAGTTGCAGTCGACAAAGCTTCCCCCGATAATTATTTAGGTAAATGCCCGTCTTTCAATATATTTCTCACCATGTTCATGATGGTTCTATTCTTCCTTTCTGAAGTTCTATTTTGCTGTGGAGTGTAGGGTGACACCACCTCATGTACAATCCCTTCTTTTTCACACGATGCATTAAAATATTTTGACACATATTCTCCACAAACATCCTTCCTTGGAGTCTTGAGATTTCGACCACTTTGTCTCTCAACCGTATATTTAAACTTGGAAAATACCTCGATCACTTCACTTTTCTTCGTGATCATGTAAGTCCATCATTTTCGAGTTAAATGATCTATGATTGTGACAAAGTATTTGTTACCTCCAATCGAGTCCACCTGGATAGGACCACACACAACATAATATATGACTTCAAGAATTGCCTTCGACTTGCTTCTTGTATCATTGCTGAAGTTATTTTTGTGTTGCTTTGTGTGCACACATTCTTCACATGCTTCATTTGGAATGTCGATTTCTAGTAACCCTGAAACCATATTTCCTCTTTTCATATTTTTGATGTCTTTGAAATTGAGATGTCTTAGTCTGTAGTGCCATAGCCATTCATCTCTACTAGTTGTAGTTGCCAGACACTTGTGCTCCATCCCATTAAGTTCAATCTTGAAGGTTTTGTTCTGATACATAAGAGCCTTCAAGATTAATTTACCACATGAGTTGGGAACTCTCATCATTCTATCTTTGATCGACACATTTTAATTCTTCTCTAGTTGCCCTATGCTGAGCAAATTGCTTTTCATGCCTGTTATATATAGTACATTTGAAATTACTGAATTTTTTTTCATCTTTTCTCATAATCGGAACATCACCAACACCTTCAGCTTCTAGAGTATAGTCATTTGTGAATTACACCTTGTTCTTCATTGCGGGGTTCATGCTGACAAACCAATTTTTCCTACCAGTCATGCGTGATGAGCATCCTGAGTCAAAGTACCATTGGTCCTTGAGTTTTTCTTCATCTCTCGTTGTGACCATTAACAACATCTCTCTTTCTTCATGTTTTGTAAGCCTTGCATCACTTTCTTGATTATTTTGTTTTTCAAGACAACCCTTGAATATTGACCTTACTTCTGACAATTGTAACATTAAATGTGACTCTTGTTGGGTTTTCTTCAACCACATATTCCTCTACCTGTAATACCACCTCTGTGGTTGCTTTGGTTTGAAGATCTCCTCTAATTGGACGAGTTTCCCTCTTGCTGATTTCCTCTGCCATTTGTTGTCAAACCATCTTCCTTTGCTTTTCTTTTCTTTTACTAATTGCTCATGTAGATACACCACTCTTCGACTTACTTGCAAATCTTCCAACTATTCTTTGTTCATGAGATTCAATTGTCCCTTGAAGCTCTTCCTTTGTCAAAGCTGGCAAATCTTTCAATTCTTGTATGGCTACTACCACATGATCAAACTTCGGAGCCAATGACATCAAGATCTTTGTGACAACTGATCTTGATGTCAATGTTTCTCCATATATCTTGATCTGATTCACCAGTTTCATAATCCTAGTGAAGAAATCATTTATGTTTTCACTTTCTTCAATTTAAAGCAATTCATATATTCTTTTATGGGTTTGTAACCTCACCTCTTTCAGCTTCTCTACACCTCCAAATGATTTCTCTAGAATATCCCATGTTTCTTTCGCTGATTTTACATCACTTAGCTTTTCAAAGTTATCTAAATTAACACATTGATGAATTATAAACATAGCTTTATAATCTTTCTTCTTCAATTTTTTGTGAGCAGACTTTTGTTCATCCATGGCATCTTCTCTAATTGACGTTACTCCATCCTTCACAAGATTCCAAAGATCTTGATAGCAGAAAACAATCTTCATCTGTTTACACCAATTCGCATAATTCTTATCTTTTAGAATTGAAAGACTTGTTGGAAAATTTATGTTCGGATGATTTATCGCGCTACGCTTCCCAAGAATCACACAGCCAGTGTTCTAGATATCAAATACTGGAATTAAACCTCAATCTTGAAGCTAATTCGAATCAATTTTGATGAACTAGAATTAATCCATTTGATTGATTGCGCCTCTTGTTTTTCATTCTACACTCGAGTGAGTCAACCACACCCAGGTTGCAATATGGTTCACGCTTCACAGAAATTTTGAGAAGAAAAGATGAATTGAGGAAGAAAAGAAAAATTAGGGGTTGAGAGAAAATGGGAAGATGAAGAAGATTTTATTCAACTTTACTATGATAAGGTGTCTCCCTATTTATAATTGAGTTTGCTTGTTCAACAAACAAACTTTAACTAACTAACTTACTCTACTAAAACATACAAAAAATGCTAATTCTAATTTTGTCGAGGCTAACTCCTTCAACTACTACATACATTTTGACAACAAGCTACTTCGACACAAAGAATTATACTTTCAACATTATTAGTATCAAAAAGTGGATTGTAATTGGTTGATAATGTATAAAATTTATATTAAAAAAGAGCAATCATACAAAATATTTGATGAGAAAAAAATGCAAATAAATTAAAAAGTAACGCATTATTTTGGTGAATTTTCCACAACCCATTAAAGCTTTTCCTTTTTTTTTTTGTTGTCGGCTACATGTTTGAATCCTTTGCGTAACTTTACCTAAATTAAACTCCAAAAGTTGATCATATTCCTAATCCCTCATTCCCATTTTCCAAACTAAAGTTAGTAAAGTAAGTCGTTGCAAATTTTAGATTTTCAAGTCTTTTATTTATTAATTTTTAGAATGTGTTTGATATCATCATATAGAGTATAAAGCTACATAAAACATAATAGAAATATGATAGACTTTTATTTTGATATTTTTATATAAATAAAAAAATATAATATTATCATTTTATTGTTATATATATATATATATATATATATATATATATATATATATATATATATATATATATATATATATATATATATATATATATATATATATATATATATATATATATATATATATATATATATATCAAATGAGAACTTTAGTTATTATAAGAATGAGAGCTTCTAATAACAACCGTACGATTTAAAATAATATTCAGATAGGGGTGGCAAAACGGGCCGCCCGCCCCCGCCCCGCCTTATGCCCGCCAAAAAATGAGCGGGGCGGGCATGCCCGCCAAGTAAAATGGGCATCAAAATCATGCCCGCCCTGCGAAGGTGGCGGGCGGCGGGCTTACCCGCCTATTTTTATTTATATTTTTTTAATAGATTAATATGTTTTTTTTACCTTTTAATTAAACTTTTCACTTATTTTTTAAAACAATTTTTTATAAAAGTAATTTTTTAACAAATTTACTCTAAAAAATATTACATATATTTATAAATAAATGTATAAAATAAACCATCAAGAATTACAATTACTAGAATTAACTAAAAAAAAGTGAGTTTTGGAGGAGGAGCAGGTTTTGGCGAGCGGCGGGCTTTGGCGGGGCGGGTATGGCGGGCGGCGGGTTTTGGCGGGGCGGGCTTTGGCGAGCGGCGAGCCTAAAATCCTAACCCGCCAATTTTTGGCGGGTGCGCGGGCGGCCCGGCGGGCGGCCCGGCGGGCCCCGGCTCGTTTTGCCACCCGTATACTCAAATATGTATTTATGTGATATGTATTTAAATCAGCTATTAATTATTGTCTTTTAAAATTTGAGTGAAATCTGAGGAATTAATTTAAAATCGTACGGTTATTATTAAAAGTTCTCAGTTCTCATGATAACCAAAGTTCTCATTTGATACGTCTCCTATATATATATATATATATATATATATATATATATATATATATATATATATATATATATATATATATATATATATATATATATATATATATATATATATATATATATATATATATATATATAATGATATAAACAAATCATCATAAATTATCATAAATTATTAACGTTAAAATATACATAAATCAACTTTAAAATATACATAAAAATATACATGATATTTTTTTAATTATTTGAGTTAAAATAATTATAAGTTCGAAAATAAATCTATATCTTTTTAATATGATTTTTTAATAATTTATGTATATTTTAACGTTAAAATATACATAAAAACAAATCATCATAAATCATCATAAATTATTAACGTTAAAATATACAGTAAATCATCATAAATCATATATCTTTTATGTGCAATTAATTTTTTAAATTGAAAATGACTAAGGTAAACAAACAAAAACGTTTTCGAACTCAAAACTACTCTAAAATCTCATAAAACGTTTTCTAAGGTAAATAAATCTATATATTTGCATGTCAGATATTTTCAGGTTTTGGAAAAAAGTCTAAAATCTCATACGCAAGCAAAATCTTAATTTTCTGCAATGAACCATAGACCAAAAAATAAAATCAATGAAATAGTTTGAAAAATTGGGTCACTATTTATTAGACATTATTTTTTGACTTTTTAAATATAAATAAATAACAAGACTAGTCCTCTATGTCACCAAAACTGTAGCTGTATTTGTATAGGTCTTCTTTTTATGCAGACTGATAACTAGCTTGACCAAAAAATATAATTATATTTAGTTTAGATGTTTACATATAATTGTGCTAATTAATTAAAATACCTAGACAGAACAATTGCTAAGATATTTGTCTAGGAAAGTATAAGTCTTCCTCCAAAAATACAGGACAACTAATTATTAATAAAATAATAATTAATTGATTATGTGATAAAAAATAATTTAGAGTAAAATAATTTTGTAAAATTAGTTATAATTAAAAATGATTTCAATATAAAATGATTTATATTTAAATAAATTTATAGAAAATTAAGTTAAACAATAAATGTTAATTCGAAATTCAAACTACAAATTCTATTGACATGATATTTAAAAGTTCCGGTACAAACACATAGTAAAAATAAGCTAGATAGTATAGTTTCGTAAAAGTTGTGTTGAAAAGTATGTTAACTTTTAGCGGTGATTGACCATGTTTTTTATAAATACGTTATATTTTCAAGTAGAATCAATTCTACTTTAAAAGAATCCAACACTCAAATTATTTTTACCTCTTTTAAAAGTTAAACCAACCAAACATACAACAAAATTAAAAAGATGGAAACAAATGTTAGAACAAAACCACCATAAAGAACAAAAGTGCTTATATTGAATGTGTAATTAAGATTTTCATGGTAACTGGTTTTTGATTAATTCCCCATGGACAAAATTGAGTGGGTTTGTGCTGTGGACAGTTTTTTGTTTACAATTACATATGCAGCTCAAAGTTAGACACAATATAGAGAGTCAACAATCTGTTAGAATATACCCAACCAAACTTTTCCATATAAGTTTTATAAATTTATCATTTTTTTATAGCTATATATTAAGCAATTGATTTAATGAACATAAAATTTAAATAATATAGTACTCACAAAGAGATTTGAATGTTGTTAAGCGACCTATATATGATCTTCATTTTTAAGTGTTGTTAACCTGATTTATATATGGTCGTCCTTACAAAACAGACCATCAGATTTAAAATTTAATACGATTAAATTGTAATTAAATAAAATTTTATTATGGCTCTATTTGGCAATCCATATTTCAAGTTTATAGTTTATAACTTATAAGTTCGTATGATAATAAAAGACATGTTTGGTAACAGTCTTTTCATCACGAGTTTATAATTTATTTTATTAGTTTATATCTTATTTTTTAGACGTTACTTTAAATAGCGTTTTATCTTATAGTTTATCATTTTTTCTTCCATTAATATCCTTATAAATTTTAATTATTTTAAATGTGTATTTAATTATTAATTAAAAAATATCTTTTTATGTCATTTTATCTTTTTCAGCTAGTTAAATCTCTAAATTTATGAAACACTTTAATTAACTTATCAGCTACCACTCATCATCCATCGATTATAAGCTATAAGCTATAAACATCAGTCATAAACTATAAACTATAAGCTAGTTTTAAAATATTATTCATAAAATATAAATCAAATACAACTATTTGAAAATGATAATAAAGAAAACATACCATTAAGTAAACAGGAATGGAGAAAACACTTGATTGGCCTCTCTTCAAAATCCTTTTTCTCTTCTTGTAAGTGTTCTTTGTTTTGAAGTGGTTAATTAGTTTCCTTAATCTATGGCTTAATTAAGGCTTAAAGAGGGAAAACACTATCTAAATGCTTTGGAATTCTTTACGTATGCCTTTTGTACCTGAATATCAACTAAAAGATTAAATTGATACTCTCAACAGAATGTAACACAAGTAATTGCATAGTACCTTACTTGCACTATAATTTCTTTCTCAGTTGTGGATACATTTATAGGAATAAAATACATTCTCCATCAATTAAGAATAACCTTGGAGTTGGATCAACTTCTCAATAATCATTTGTAATGTTATTTTAAACCTTTAGTACCGATATTTCTAAAAAATACGTGTTTGTGTTTTGTGCATTGACACTTGTAATTATATTAATTATTTTTATAAAATTATTATGTGTATTATCATATTAATTTCAGAGTCGTATTTGAAATGATTGTGCTTTATAGTTGTGTTTCTTTTTTAAGCAATATTTAATTATACTATAGATCTATAGAAATAAAACTAACATTTCATTTTCGAAAAAACAATTTGAATATTTTAAATCTTTATTCCATTTTAAGTGGTTGTCAATTTTTAAAGTATAAATAAAATAATTTTCATTTTAATATATTTTTAATCTCTACAAAATTACAAACTGTTAATTTTAATCTCCTAAAAATTTAATCTCTATTTTGTTTTCATAGAGTATTTTAAAGACTACAATTATTTATGTACTGTAAAAAAAATTATAGCTTATGAACTAGTCTTAAATAGCAATATTGTATTATCTATTTTTTATTTAGCAATAATTGCGTTATTATTTTATCACTTAAGTGTTGGTGTATCTTTCATATAAAGAATCCTAATACTATATAGTAACTTTTTCTCAATAGTCAAAACTCAAAAGGCTTATATTCGTCCATAGCTAGGAACTATGACTAGATACACAGTCAAAATGAGTAGTTCACTTGATCACTATTTTCTTATGACAAAAAAATGAGCAAAAGTTAAAAAAGATAACAGTTTACATTTCAACTAAGTTGATACCTCAAATTTATCACTTAGTCTTATAATTTCAGTGTTCATTAAAAAATAAAAAATAAAAAATAAAAGGTATAATTTGAAGGACTAGGCCAAAATTAAATAATAAAGAACATTTCATTGGTAAAATTTATTGCCACTGAATTAAAATCAGGTGAAGGAAAAAGTACAATGTGTAAAAAACAATTAGCAAAATTTGTATTCAGCTTGCTCAAATCTATTTATTATGAATTTTTCTTTACCCACCTCCCTATGGGGTCACCCCCAGCGAAAAACTCAGTTTATCCCTGCTTCGGAAATGAACTTCCGAAGTAATTTTTTTAAAAAAAAATTCTCAGACTTCGGAAGTTCATCTCCGAAAACACCAAATGGGGGGTGTTTTCGGAGATGAACTTCCGAAAACACCTTTTTTCAGATTTTGGGGGGTTTCGGAAATGAACTTCCGAATTATGCAGAAACTGTGTTTTTTTTTATGATTTTGGAAACAGCCTCGTATTTTTAATTAAAGAAAGACGGCAAATAAAATAAACGATATATACACAGAAAATACTAATTTACTAATATGATAAGAATAGTGATATATACAAACCGATCCGATCCAAATCCAAATAATAATAGTGTACGAAAGATACAATCCGAAAACAAAAAAAAAAACCCGACCACTACTGGGTATGCCTAACCCTCTCACTCTGGGCCCTCCTCTGCCGCCTGTATGCCGCCGCACGGCCCGCATCAGTGACGATCATCTCCATCACGGCGACTGCCTCTGGACCGCCCAGATGAACGACACCTCGATCCAACGCGTCCCGCCCAAGCATCTCTATCCGCTGGCAGATCGGCAGGAGATTAATGGCGTGGTCATCCTCGGCCTGCTGGTTCTCCAGGATCTCCTCGTGTGCTGGCCTAGGAGCGCCGGGAGCGTTGGGTGTCAGCAGAGGATGTGACACCCGATAGAACCATGTGACGTACCCCTCCACACCGTGCCAGTCTTGGCAGTGGCGGAGCCAGAAATTTTAAGGTGCCCGGGCAAAAAATTTATACCTTGGTTTTACTAATTTTACACCCTGTTTATACTAATTTTACCCTTAATTTTGTCTAAAAATGTTGCCCTTAATTTTGTCCAAAAATTTTACACCCTATTTCTACTAATTTTGCCCATAATTTTGTCTAAATATTACTAATTTTGCCCCTAGTGTTGTCTAAAAAATCCACTATTAGGTGGGGAGTATACAACGAAAGAAGGGGTTGAGCCCGGGCGCGTGCCCGGGCTCGCTGGGCTATAGCTCCGCCTCTGAGTCCTGGGTGACCCGCATGCGACGGTACTCCTCCGGTACCACATGATGCTCCCAATCCTCAAACATGGCAGTGAGCTGCACTCTGGTCACTGTGTCGGGAGTATCCTCAAAGGGTGACCTGGATATCATTTGCACAAATCCGAACTGCCGCATGCACCGCTCAGGGAGATACCGGACCATGATGGTAGTCCCGCATGCCAACCAGCCAGAATATAGAGATATGCCGTCAAAGGGGACAATCTGAGTGTAGTCGCTGAACGGCCTCCATGTGACGTCATTGTGCATCGTGCGGTCCAAGTACCCACGGTATGGTCCCACCGCATTGTTCCCCCTCTGGAGAACGTATCTGGCGGCCCTAGGCATGGCGTCAACGTACGCAGGATCGATGTGGAAACCGGGGATGCGGGAGAAGTAGGAGATGATCCAGCTTTGAAACATAAATAAATACGAAACATAAGTAAATACGAAACACAAATACGAAACATAAATAAATACGGAACAATTAAAATGAAACGTACCGTGAGTAGTGTGCAGGATCCGGTCAACTGCCTCGTCCTCCAGTTGGAGGCCTCATTCAGCTTCTGGTATAGGTATGCCAGAGTAGCTGCCCCCCAGTTCCACTGGTGAACGGTGGTCAGGTCCATGAAGTAGCGGAGGTAGGTCACGTCGACGTACCTTGCACTCTTGTCCACAAAGACTGCAGCGCCTACCACATGCATGTACCAGCACCGGAGAGCGCAGCCACGGTGGTACTGTGTAAATAGCTCGTCACCCGCCTCCTCGGCATCGGCCGCCGCGTCCAGGTGGTACTCGAAATAGTGGCTCAGTGTGGTGAACCGGATATGAGGCCCAGATGTCGTGGCGCACTCAAAGTCAGCAACTTCGGGCTCCATACCCAAATAGAGCGCCATCCACTCAGTGGCTACGACCCTCTGGATCCGGGAGTGGGTCAACAGTGCCCCCCTGATCGGCAGGTGGAGAAGACACTGCACATCATGCAAGGTGATCGTCATCTCCCCAACCGGCAAGTGGAAAGAAGATGTCTCCTTGTGCCACCGCTCCACAAAAGCCCCATGCATGCCGTGGCTGATGGTGGTGTACCCCGTCATGCAGAGCCCACTGAGCCCTGAACCTCTCACAGCGTCGTTAAACCACTCGGCAGTCGGTTTAAACAGACTGAAAATCTTTCGGGCATGGTTCACCATTTTCAACGGCTCTCTCTCCTGTTACAAAAAAACAAATAAAAAAGTATGTTAAATAGACCGGTTAAATAGACGGTTAATAAAATATTGAATAAACGTCTAAATTATAAACGGTTAAATAATGTAGTCGGGCAAATTATAAAAAATACCTCTCCCTCCCAGATCCGCCGAGCGACGTGGTCGCGGTAGGATATCAACACGGAAGTGTCAATGGGCCCTCCCGGGTAGCTGTCCTCCTGCTCATCCTCCTCCCCGGGTGGAGGGTCAACATCCGGTACCCCCTCCGCCTCGTGATATGGCACTGCCACGTCCTCCTCCTCCTCCTCCTCCTCCTCCTCTCGCTGGCGGGAAGAAGATACCCGAGCCAGCCTACTCCTAGATCCAGATGAGGAGGTACCCTCGCCCATCTCCACGGAAACTCGCACACGTCGTCCCCGGCCCTGCCCCGTCCCTGTGTCGACGCCAGCTGCGTCGCCGCCCGCTCGCGTCTAGCCGGCGCAGTCTGGGTCTCTCTACCCTGTATGATGCGTGCTGGTTAGTTGCCTGACATGTTCCTGTAAACAGTTGAAATCGATTAATATGCGAGACAACAGAAAAAACTAAAAAAAAATTGCACTTCTGATACAATTCGGAAGTTCATTTCCGAAACTGGGAATGAAGGTGTTTTTGGAAATGAACTTCCGAAACACTCCTGCGCAGAAGTTCTCTGCAACCTCCAATGGCAGACCCCAAAATCATAAATCAAACCTATGTCTACGCATTCTAAACATCCTAAATATCAGTACAAACCTAACCTAATACATTTTTTGCTATTTGTAAACACCCTAATATAAATTTTAATCATAAATCTTAAAATCAAAATGCTTACCGATTGAATAGATTGGAGGACTTTTGAATGTAGTAGAGCAAGTAGATGGAGCCTTTGATGTAGCTTGGAAGTGGTTTGCAGAAAAATCTCTTTGGGGTTGAGTTTGGAAGAAGATTAGGGTAAATGAATTAGGGGAGGGGCTGTTTTGCTTAATCTGCAAAACGCGCAGTATTTCGGAAATGAACTTCCGAAATGCTGTTTTCGGAAATGAACTTACGAACTAAGACAATTTTTTCAAAAAAAAAAAGGCGCTTTCGGAGATGCATCTCCGAAAACACCTTTTTCTTGCATTTCCGAAATGCATTTCCGAAGTTAGGGGTAGTTTGGGTTTTTCACCAGAGGTGGACTAGAAGGTTGGGGGGTAGCCAAAGAAATTTCCTTTATTATTTTATAACATTGTTCGGAATTGCTATGATAATGATAAGGTTCAATTTCAATCAACATTTTGATATGTGAGGTAAAGAAAAGTAACAATTAAAATAAATGACATTCAACAATAATAATCAATAAACAAAAAATAGAATAGAATAAGGCTAAAAAAGCAAAATGTTTGTTTATCCAATTTGATCAAAAGATCTACTCTGAGAGAGATAACAGCTCTCAAATTCACTATAGTTAGAAAAGTTCTTATCAGAGATTACAGGATGAGTTATAAGAAAATAGTCTCCGTCTTCTGATTTCTCAAGAACAACCTTGAAGGTGTCCAAGAACAAACCCTTATTTTCTACCCAAATGTTTCTCAACCTCTCCAACTCTCACTCAAACTCAAGATTTTATAAGTATTTTCCAACCCTTAGATAACTCCAAAGGTTTCCCAAAACCCTTGTCTTTCTATATTTTGCCTTAGAAGACTCTAAACCATTTGCTATACCTTTTTGCTATAAACTCTAAAATTGTCACTTGGGTAAAACACTAAAGAGATACTTACTCATAATTACTAAAGTCCAACATACAAAGCCCTAAATAAAACCTATTAATTATTAGAATAAAATATTATAAATATCTTATAATATATTTTATGTTAATTTAGACTATTACTAAATTAATATATATCAAATATTCTAACATTTGATAACGGATCCGCAAATCTAACCGGTCAAATCTGAAATCTGCGAAACACCTAAATTGGACATTCTCGATGCTTTTCGAAGTCCTGAATTTTGGCAATCTAGAAATATGTTTTATTTCTCTTCATCAACAAAGGTTTTAAGACATACTTCAATAATCTCCACCTTGACTTTGAATCATGGTGATGCCAATTTAACCATCAACTGCTGCTCTCTACCATATTGAAGATCTAATCAATCATCTTGATCAAATTCAAGTACCCTTGAATATTGATCTTTCCACTTGAATCCACTTGTTTCCAACTATCCTTTTATGACTAGGTAATTTAACAAGCCCACAAGTATGATTCTTCAACGATCTTTGACTCCACATGCCTTTGAACGCATCCCTAAAGGTCTCTGTTTCTATGTTTTGCAACCTTTCAGCCACATTCAAAGTATAACACCCAAGGCTAGCATAATCGTTCCTTTGAGATGCTACAATACCCCTTCTTACCTTATCTTGAGTTAGATGATAACTAGATATCTCTGCAACTGTTCTCTCACTACTACTACTACTACTATCCATAGTAGAAAAGTCCACCTCAAACTGAATTTTTTCTGTTATAGTTTCTAACAGGTTTATCCCTTCGTTTTTACTATTCTTTCTTTGAAGAAATTCTCTACCAACCAAGTAAGCTGCTTTGACATCAACACTTCCCCAAAAACTCAATAACAACTCAGCGACCACATGAATTTCTATCCCATGTTTTATGCAAAATTCATTATACACTTTTGAAACAACCTTAAGGAGTTCATAACGCCTTGACCTCAAGTCCCATAGCTCCTTATTGTCATGAAATCATCTACTAGTTAATGATGAATGAAATCTATAGACCACATATTTTAGAACCTTTAATGATAATCACTTCATCATGTGAACTCTTCAACACATTAGTACACAAACAACATTAGAATTATTGATATAATAACTTTATTAGAAAAAGATATTAAATTTATATAGAATGGCAATTTTGTAATTAAAATGAAAATTATAATTTTAATGTTAATCATTATTACCCAATTTTTAGGAAACCAATGTCTAATGTACTTAGTTTTATTACAAATAAATATATTTAATGTAAGACACCTGATTTATGAAAAATAAGTATAAAATAATATAATGATAAAACACACATATATAAAATTATACCTGATTTTAAAAATATTAGATGTGATATAATGATGGTAAATCAAATGATCATGAATTTATTTTCTAAAATGTATAATGAAATAATGCAATTTTAGTCAATTTCTTTCAACATGTAAAATGTTGACTTTTCTTTGATTTTTTATTATGATGTATGAAATTATTAATGAATATTCCTAATGAAATAGTGTGATCATTTAAATGATTTTTCAACAATAACTAACAATGCAAAAAAATTTAGTCAAATTTCACAACACATGAAATGTTGACTTTTAATTTTTGAGTGAAATGAACTATAATGCATGTGTGTGTGATTATGATAATTTTATTTGATGATAAAAATGCACATCACTAATAAATGAAAAACTTTGGCAAATGGACATGTGTCAGATGAACTTAGAAACATGCTGGACAAAATTAAGGTATGGCACAGGAGAATATGTCGAGTTAAGGAAATCTGCAGGGGAAGGGAAATACGACTGGTCTGTCAACTCGCAGTTTGTCGTAGTCCCCTGCAGAAGTGTTTACAATTTCATTCTCGGAAAGCCCTTCACAACCAATTTGGACGTCGTAGCCTCACCGATCCATCTCAAGCTCAAATATCATAATCTTCAAGGGGGAGATGATCATAATCAATGTTGATCTGGAAGAGGAAAAAATGATATATCAATCACTCAAGCGAGACTGGGGAGAGAGCAGGGCAATGAAATCATTGTGGTGTGCCTAATCGACCAGCTCAGAAGCATGAACGTTTAGCCTCCCATAAGTGGCAGATCCAATGAGAAAAAAACATGGAGAATAAGAGGTGGCCAGTCCATTTAATTATATTTTTAAATTCACGCTTGATGTTATTTCCATATAATTAGCTTTCTCAAATGTAAGATGAATTCCCAATTATATTTATATACTACAAGTTATAAAATATTTATTTTCTTTGTGACTGTGAAAGTTAAGGACGAGTTCGGGGTACAAACGAAAGGATCGCTACCCTAACACAAAGACTCAGGGGTGTTGTCGCAAACACAACACACATGCAACCACAACAATCAAAACCCCATAGCGCGAAGCATACACACAAAGAAAGTGGAAAAACCACTAAAACGACATTAAAAGTCCATCCCCTTTGGAAGATAGTCACTCCAGAGGTTGTGGTGGGTTGGCCATGCGTCGACCTCAAATTAGGTTTTTACCTTGGCGGGGGAAGGGGAACCAACCTTTGGCCATGAACGGTGTATCTCCCTAAAATCCTTACTCTTAATTTTAAAGAGATAAATGAATAATTATCACACATAAAGTGTTACACATGCTCGACACTACAACTCATTCCAATTTACTAAGAAATAAGTAATGAAATCATCTAGTAAAATTTACTTCAAATCAATTTAACAAAATAATGTGTCTGAAATACTACATCATTAAAAAAAAACATCAACTCAACAAAATAATAGCGATCGACCCGTATCCCAGTGTTACAAATCAGAGTAACGAAACTAAATGTGTAAAAAAGATAAACAGATGAAGTAAGATCTCTATGCCTCTTTCCAACTTACTACAGCTACTACTCCTATTATTGAGTATTTGTACATGACGTACATCAACACACAAACAAAACAATAAAGGGGTGAGAATACGCTTAAATATGTTAGTAGTGCAAAAGATCAAAAAAGGTAGCATAACAACAACAATTATTAAACAGATAATTCATTCATACAACAATACTCAATCAAACATTTAATTTACACTACAACTCAACAATCAACTTACATAGCCTTTAAATATACAATGTGACTCATGACTCGAATCTATGCACGTGGTACTAATTCTGGACATCAGAGGTTTGTTGTTGATCTCGTCCACTCAACGATGGTTCCTCTTTGAACCAGGCCCCCCTTCAAACCCGAAACTCATCACCGACCACCTCTTCTGAATCATCAACTCATCACATCACAACAACGACACATATATATGATACAATGAAAATGCAACCACAATAATCAGGTATAATAATCACCACTGGTTCCATTTCAAACTGTACACAACCCACTTCAACAACGCACCCAACCATGGAGACTTCTCCATGAAAAACAACATCAATTATTAAAATCACCGTAAAATAATTAATAATACATCAATTGACATTCAAATAATAACCAACGCTAATAATTTATACTCAACAAAACCAAACAATCACAACAACAGGACTCTGTCGAAGAAATCAAGTCAAAACTAATCAACTCTGCCCTGTCAACCTCGCCAGGTGACATGGTAGCTCGCTGGACGAGCTATCGATAGGAGAATTATTTACTCGTAGGGCTATCTCACAAAACCACAAACCCTCTTCTCTCTGCACAACTCGCCAGGATAGCCTCTAGTCTCGCCTGGAAAAAACTCACGAACCTTCAAAAAACCATAATAAGAATTTTTCACCATTGGAGCTCCCCCAAAGCTCTGATTTCGACCCCGATTTACCAACTCGCATAGAAATCAAACCACAAAATTATATCATGTTTTTTACATAAAAAACACCACTGGTTTCACACTTAATTCATCCAATAATCACAAAAATCATGATTAGGTTCATGACCAAAAAATTCTAAACATGAATAACAACTCCATCAATGGATGAATACAAAAACATACAAAATTTTAGCATTTAAGTCAGTGCATGAAATCACACATATCACAACATGTAGATTGCATTTAATGTATAATTTTCTCAAAACACTTCAAGTATCACAATGGTGAAATATGAGGAAAACCTAGAGGAGGGGGAGGATCCCTTTCTACCCTTCATATATTATACACCCATAATATAGTAATCCCCCTCCCCCCATTATCTGAGTTTTCCAGCAAAAGCAAGCTCCAACAATGGTGGTTTCTTCTCAATCTTAGGGCTGCCTCTTTTAACTTTTCTTGGTTTTTCACGTATTCATAACTCTAAGGTTCACTAATCCCTTTTTTAATAAAAAACATAATTTAATTGGTTGATTATTCCACCTTGGCCCAATTTACTTCTATTTTTACTTAATTACCCTTTATTCCTCATGGTTTTTATTTCTACCCTAACTCTCTAATTTCTTTATTTTTCTAATTATTTAATTCACTAGAATTATAATAAATCACAATAATTCCCAACAAAATCAAATAACACAAGCAAAGCATACCAACATCCAATTGAATTAAAATAACACATTTTAACTCGACTAGAATAATAAATAAGCAAAACAGACTGTTAGAACTCTCCCCCATTTAGAGAATTTTCACCCTCGAAAATTACCTGATGGAAATAGAATCAGATACGACTCTCTCATCTAGATCTCTAGCTCCCACGTCATGCTTCCACCACCAAGCCCTTCCCACAACACCTTAACCAACACAATCTCCTTACCTTTCAACTGTTTCACCACTCGATCCTCTACTTCAATGGAGATGTCTCAACGATCAAGTTCTCTTAGACTTCAATACACGACCCACACCATTTACCAGAGTAACTCTCACAAACACATGATCTCCCTCTTGGAACTCAAGAACCTTTTGTCGATTATCATGATAATTCTTCTGTCTGCTCTGCGAAGCTCTCATATTCTCTTGAATCATCTTGACCTTTTCAGCAGTCTGTTGAACAATCTCTAATCCAAATACAACACTCTCACCGGATTCATACCAACACAAAGGCGTTCGACACCTTCTGCCATACAAAGCTTCATACAGAGCCATTCCAATACCATAATGGAAACTATTATTATACATGAACTCAATCAATGGTATATAATTGTCCCAAGCACCTGCTTGCTCAAGAACACAAGCTCGCAACAAATCTTTCAAGGACTGGATTGTCCTTTCGGTCTGACCATCCGTCTGCGGTAAATAACTGCCCTAAGCACCTCCAATGGTTGCATCAATACATAAGACTTTTGATGCTCAATCTTCGACTTCTGACATGATAAACAAGAATATACAAACTCTACAATATCCTTCTTCATACATGGCCACCAAAACATCTTCTTAAGGTCTTAATACATTTTAGTAGCTTCGGGATGAATACTCAAATTGTTCCTGTGACCTTCTTTAAAAATTCTCTTCTTAAGTTTTGGAAATTCTGGCACACAAACTCTACATTAGAATCTCATTACTCCATTCTCATCTATTCTGAAATCTACCTCCTTCCTTGATTGATTAACACCAACTGATCAATCAATCCCAAGTCTAACTTCTGACCTTCTTTGATTTCATCCAACATGTTAAGTGAGAAAATGGTGTTAGAAAACAGTCTAGAGGGAGTGAATAGACTTTTAAAATTAAAATCAACCGATTTCTCAAATGAGAATAATCGGAGGTTTTTTTAGAGTTTGCGTGCAGAAATATATAGAGCGAAAATGTGAAATTATACTCAATTGACAATTATTTGCGTAACAACTCAAATCACTTTTCAAATATCGCAATATCTAGATGAAGAAACACAACATATACCATTGGATTAATTTGATAAGTTACGAGGTGTGGTTAAGCAATTAATCAACAAGCGAATTCTAAATGCAGGATGTTTCTCAGATTTTAATCACCACTAAAACTCTTGTTAGGTCTCCAATTCTACAGAAACCTAAGCTTATCAAATAAATTGCTATGAACGAATTTAAACCTAATCATGCATGTTCTACTAAGTTTAAATTTAAGAGTAAGGGATAGAGAGATGACATCAGGATTTATAGTGGTTCGACTCTATCGTCCTCGTATGAGCCTACATCCACTTTAATAGTTTTTCCTTTTATTTTGAAAAATATCTTCAGAGTATATACAATCACCAATCCATAATAATGCTGAAGAAAAATAACAAATAAAATCTTCAATTTGGATCTTGTCTTGTATATGGCTTAATGCCAAACCTTTATATGTAATCTTTACTCTATCAACTCTTCAAATCTTCCAATATCACCAATTCTTATCAAAGCCTTTTGGTGTAGTAATGAACCCCTTGATCTCACCGATTCCTTGCGTGGTGAAATGTTTTAAGATGTAAAAAGAACTCCGTCTTATTTGCAGCCTTCCAGACACTCACTACTAAGGCAATTTTTTAGAGAAGACCTTCTTCTTTTCACTGGAATTTGTCAGCATTAATGACAATAACCCTAACCTTACAAGAACCTGGAAATCTTTTACCCAATATTCAAGGAAGATGAGTTTCAAGATAGCATCTCCCTCAATCAATTATCAATCACTCGTGACTAAGATATGAAATTGAAACTGAGGTTGAAGATGAAAGAAATTTAATGCAAGAGTTTTATATGTGCTTGAGATAAAGCACAAAAAGAGTGAAAAAAAAGTTAGTTAGATTCAAATCAAATAAATTTCAGTTTTTAGTCAAGTGAGCAATTGAAGTGGAGCAAAAGAAAATCATATTTTTGACCAATTTTTTAGTTGATTCGAATTGAGCATAAAGTGTGATTCGAATCATGGACCCTCTGATTCTTATCATGTTCAGAATTTGATTCAAATCAAACCGAACAGTCCCAACTAGAAAATGCAGAAAAAGTATCAGATTCGAATCATGTTCAAAGTGTTATTCAAATCAAACTGAACACAGTGTCATAGGAAAAGTGTGATTGGAATCATGTTGAAAATTTGATTCGAATCAAGAAGTTAAAAAATTCTTGGAAAGTTTCTGTCCAATGTGATTCGAATCAGAAATTATGTTTAAATCTCATAATTCAAATCAAACGTGTAAAATCCCGAATTTTCAAGTTTTCCAAAGGCTTTTGAGATTTTACATTTCACTTTCTTCAAATAAAAAACACATAATGTTTTTATTCCATTAAATCATGCAAATGACCAAAAACCTCATGATCAAGTTCGAAAATAACCAAATATTTATGCATGCTAAAAAGATTTATGAATCCATTTCAAACTTGATTCACGTTATGCAATTTATGCGGGAGATTCAATAAAAGATTATAAACGAAAGTGATAAGACAAGAAACACAATAACTGTATTAGGGGTGCTCCCCCTACATATGATAAGGACATGCAATCAACTCACCATAAGGGTGTGTAGCTACACAACACACTACTAGTCAGCTTCGGCATACCCAACTTCACACTCTGAGGCACTACCTCGCACACTAAGCTAAGATATCTGAATTGCTCAATCAAATCCAACTCTCGAACCATAAGTGCCAACATATGTAGGGACTTCTTACTCAAAGCATCTGCTACCATATTCATTTTACCCGAATGGTAATTCAACCCAAAATCATAGTCCTTTAGAAATTCAAACATCTCCTTTACCTCATATTTAGCTCCTTTTTAATCAAAAATATACTTCAAGCTATTATGATCACTTAAAACCTCGAACCTATAGCCATACAAATAATGTCTCCAAACTTTAAGCACAAACGCTGCAACTGCCAACTCCAAATCACGGGTAGGATAATTCTTCTCATGACTCTTCAACTATCTCGAAGCATAAACCATAACCTGACCATTCTGCATAAGTATACCACCTAAGTCCATCTTCTATGCATCACGATACACAACGAAATATTCCTTCGCATTTGGAAAAACCAAAATTGGCGCCGACGTCTACTTTATCTCTTGAGAACTTTCCTCGCACTGAACACTCAACACAAAAGCTTGACCCTTTCGAGTAAAAGGCAACTCTAACTTTGAAAATCCTTTAATAAACCTCTTATAGTAACCAACCAAACCCAGAAACTTTTGATTGCAATAACCGACTTTAGAGTCTCCCATTGCAACATTGTATGTACCTTAGACGGATCAATTGCTATACCACCTTTGGAAATCACATGACCAAGGAAACTCACTTCTCATAACTAGAACTCACACTTGGAAAATTTGGCATATAGTTGTTTCTCTCGCACAACTTCTACCACAACTTACAGATGTTCTGCATGCTCTTCGTCTGTTTTAGAAGATACCAATATCGTCGATGAACACAACCACAAACTTATCCAATTACAGATGGAAGATCCTATTCATATACTCCATAAACACACCTGGCACATTAGACACACCAAATGACATCACTGAATACTCATAATGCCCTTATCAAGTTCTAAACACAATTATAGTGGAGGGTATAAGCCACTTTCAAACTTCATGCTCTTCGACCCTTCTGCTTCTACACTAATATAGTGGAGACAAAATCTGACCATCTCCTCAAACTTAGCCGCATAGTCTGCCACAATCATGTTTCCTTGATTCAACTACAAGAACTCAATCTCTTTCTTACTATGAACATCATCCAGAAAGTACTTCTCCAAAAACTCTTTCTTGAAGTTCTCCTAAGTGATCTCAGTACCTGCCGCTTCTAGACTCTGACGAGTATTACCCCACCAATACTCATCCTCCTCAAATAGCATGTGTGTCCCAAACAATAGTTTTTGCTCGTCAGTGCAAACCATAACCCGAAAGATCTTCTCAATCTCCTGAAGCCAAATTCGAGCGTCTTCTAGGTCGTACCTTCCCTTGAACGTAGGCACATTGTTCCTTTAAAACTTACTCAGTCCACATAATGGACCATCTCCGTCATTTTGATTGTCTTGATTATATTATGATTCGCCTGCAATGTCTCATTTGCTTGCGCCATCACTTGAGCCAGTGTTCCTAGAGTATCAACAATCGCTTCATCGTTTCTACGTCTAATCATTTCTTTGCACACCTACAATAGCCACCACGAGAAACATGAATCGAAAATGCTTATACACTTGCCACATACTAGGGAACATATAAAATCACAAAAACCTGGCCGGATTGCCACATACTAGGGAACATATAAAATCACAAAAACCTGGCCGGATGGACCGGCCTACTCTGGCATCGACTATGTAACACCCTAAATCCCCGAATCTTAATTTCAAAAAGATAAATGAATAATTATAACTCGACACAACAAGTCATTCCAATTTATTTAGAAAATAAACAGCGGAATCATCTAGTAAAACATACTTCAAAATAGTCCAATAAAATAATGTGTCTAAAATAATACATCATTTAGGAAAACATCAACTCAATAAAATAATAATGATCGACTTGTATCCCAGTGTTACAAATCAGAGTAACAAAACTAAATGCATAAAATGATAAACAGATGAAGTATGTAACACCCTTCTAAACCTCGCAGAAATAATCAAATAATTCAGAGTAAACATGAAATACAAGGGTATCACAATTATTTTAACATAAAATACCATAGTCAATTGTCATGCCACACGAGGAACAATTTAACATAAGACACAATTCATGTTTAACACAGCGGATTATAATTCGTAACATTGTATATTCATCATACATGCAAGTTAATCTAATACAATTATAAAACAACAAAACCAATTTGAGTAATTCATCTCTAAACTAGCGTTCCCCAGTGTTACAATCAGAGCATGACCGACACAACTCATGGATGAACTCTAAAAGCTATCCTCACCGAATCAGCTAAGCCTCTACTCCTCAATCTGAAAAACAACATGTAAGGGTGAGATTCATTCACAATTAACGAGTATTATATAGTAGTAAGCAATAAATCGTTAAGGAATTATCAATCACTCAATCCTACATGTATACAAACATTCCACAATTCACATCCATCAACATACTCAAAATACATCATCATTCACAATACAATTCATTGCAAGTCATAACATGTTATAATGTATATGAATGAACTGACACTAATGCATGTGGTACCAAACCATGGGCTGAACCCACTCACCAATTGACCTACTCCTCGTCGAGATACGGTCCATCAACACCAATTCTGCACAATGGGAATTATGTCCGCCAATTGATCCAAACATCACCGGGATCCATCACCGAAAGCATATGAATGAATGTACACACATATCATACTTAAAACATCACCAATAACGATGAACAATTCATCTCATCACCACATCACCGAATAAGTATGTACATGTTTTCAACATCATTCAAATAATCATACATCCATCATGTAATACGGTGAACTGACTTTTTATTGATCGAAATGTCGCGGTTAAGCATGAGTCGCCACCGACTTTTATTTTATCCAAACAAATTCAGAAAGGCAAAAAGAAACAGAAAAAAACCTTTTAAAGAAATCTAAGTTCGGGGGGTAATTTATGCAAAGGGAAGGTGTAAGGCACCCTTTGCATCCATGGTTTTCCATGGGCTCTTAATTGCTTTGCTTGCTCGTTTTCAGAAAATGTAAATGAAAGAGGAAAAAAATGGACTTTAGCCCGTAAAATGAGCGTAGCCAGTTTTTGAAGAATTTTGAGAAAGAATATAGAAAATAGAGCATGGCAAGGCAATTAGGAGCAATTACCTTAAACTCAGATGATAGGTCTCTTTTTAGCCTTTCAGAATGAAAGGGTCTATCCTTGCCATAAGAGGGCAGGAAGCCTTTCGTTTGGAGGTAGAAGGGTCATCGAATTATCATTCGCTCAAAGACTGATCCATGCCATAAAGAGGCAGGTAGTCTAAGAGGAAGGGTCAAAATAGCCTTTTTTCGTAGGCAACCAGAGGATACCTCAGCCTTTTCCGTAGGCAACTTCCGAGGGTCGAGGTCATGTTAGTGTATTGAAGGCAGCATCATTAGGGACCATGACCTTTAATCGAGGCAACATGGCTGAGGTATCTCGTATTCGAGGGACTGGCTATTCTGCACAAAATACAAGGCAACAGGCAACAAGGCAACAGGCAAAAAGGCAACAGGCAACAGAGAGGTTACCCAAGAGTGTGCGTGTGTGCACCAATCACGTGATTATATTCAAGTATATTATCTTGTAAAATTAATGATTCTATGTTCGATTCGAGGTTACACTCCCTAGATTACTAACCACGCAGTTTAAATAATATAATCACACAAATACGGGGGAGGGAAATTGTAACCAGCGGATCCCTTAATAGGGTTTGATATAAGTAATAATAAAAGCAGAAAACATTAGGGTTAAGGTTTAGGGTTACCAACACTCGTAGCTTTGGCAGTCGACAAACCCTGAAAATTGAAAAGAAAGAATAAACAGAAAAAGGTGTGAGTGTATTATTTGTTCAGAGACAATTAGGGTTAACCCTAAAAATGAAAATAATAATAAAAGAAAAAGGTTAAAAGAAACTTAGCTTCGTGTTTTTGAAGGTTGATAATTGGAGGTAGCCTGAAGCATTGACTCTGACCATTGAAACATTGACAATAGAAAAAGAAATAAGTGTAGGAGGAGTTCATTGGCGAAGGAATTAAACCCTAATCACATAAAATAAATAACAATAATAGAAAGGTTTAGAACTTAGCTTCGTTCTTTTGACGTGGCGCGTAGTCGGAAGGCGCCTGGAAAGACAATCCTGAAAAGGCACAGAAAAATAAATATTTTTAGTGTTTGGCATGATCTTCGTAAACCCTGACTAGGGCACAAGTTAACCCTGGTTAATAGTAAAAATTCGATTAAATCACCTAATCCTAATATGTATTTTAATCAAATAATAAAAATTTTATAATTAATTAAAATAACTTAAACAAATTAAATTTATTTAAAACATTAATCATTTACATCACAAAATAAAATTATTTAATAAATAACTCTTTTTGTTATTTTTTATATTTGTGAAGAAGAAAAAAAAATTTAGAATGATTTTGATTAAAAAAACATTGAAATATATAAACCAAATATAAATAAATAAACAAAGAATAAAACTTAATTAAAAAAATAAAAAAAGAAAGGAAACTTAGCTGGGATCTGATGTAGCACATGGTTGAGGGAGCATGATACACCTGCGTATCTAGGCTCAATGGATCTGCTTGCGTGGTAATCTGAAGGCTCAGATTGGCCGGTGCATGATATGCGTATGTAGGCTGCCAGTATTGAATCTGCCAGCAAGGTTATTCACAGGAAAATAAAGAGACAAAAACGCAAGAGGCAGGGTTCGAACCCCTGCCCTTGCGGATGAACACCTTTGATACACGCTGCTAACCGCTAGGCCAATTGTAAATCGCTGTTAACAACATGAGTGCATAATATGATATATTATAAAAATTGTTCGTTCCAGAATTTTGAACAACAGCTTTCGCGCTCAGCCGTACATCTTCTTCGTGAAGAACGCTGTTCTTCCTTACCCCTGCAAAATCAATTTCTTGGAACACGATGAATAAACAACATGTAATTATACGAATCGATTCAAATTTGCATCCTGAAAGCGAATACGTTCTTGTCACGGTCCAATTTCATCTATATCAGAAAATCCTAATTCAAAGCTTGGAACCCTAACAATGGTATATCATTCACACCAACGCCAAAATTCAATTCAATGTCCAGAATCGTTCACAACATCATATATAACACAAATATGCAGTTTAAATTACATGAATGATGCATGAATTACTAAGATCGAGAGTTTTTAGAAAACGCAAACCGTGGAGTGGTTAGAAGCGATTATGAACGTATTCCTTGCGTATGAGGATTGGAATTCCTTCAGTGATGTCCAAGGAACGCGTAGCAATGCTTAGAACCAATTGAATTGCTTTGTATCTCCAATCCAAACTTGAGATTTTCCTTGACTTTTTTTGGCTCGGGTTCAGAGTTCTATGGCTGCGAAAATCCTCATGAACTCCCTCTTGTTTAATCGATGGATGCTTTGGATTGTTTCTGATGATGTTTGTTGGTAGTTTTGCAGATGAATAAGGTACCGGTGAAGCTACTGTGCGTAAAAAAATTCTCGAAAATAGGGGTTATTGTGTACCTTATATAGATTTTTTTTAGGTTAAAATAAAAAGAGAATAATCAAATAATTAAATCATATAATTAAAAATTAAAATCAAATTTAATTTGACTCCAATTCTTAACATATTTGGATCAATTATATTGATTCATTCTTAAATAAGAACTATCCTAAAAAAAACAATATTTTAAAATGATGAAAGCAAATCTTTTTGAATCCCCCTTTTTTAATGATTTTTGATATATATATTTCTTTTTATGAATAATAAAATCTTAAATACTAAATACGAGAACTAAAAATTAAAATGATAAAAAGTCTTTTTTTGTGATATTTGAATATAAATTAAAAATAAAACTAAAACTAAATTTAAAAGCAAGTAAGAGGAAAAGGTTAGTAGGTGGGATTCGAACACGGGGCCTCGCGCTAGTAGCTCTCACGCTCAACTTCTTACCAATTGTACCAATTTATTTATTCGAAATAAAATGGCGTTTGTAAATATATGAGGCAAATTTTGGGGTATGACACATCACCATAACAATAATAATAATAATCACAGTCAAATCCTTCACCACATCAATCACATTGTCACACATCACATTATATGCACACAATGTTTAATTATCATCAAAGTAATTAAATAGAAATTTGAAATAAAGTCGGCCACTGCCCATTTTATCACTTTATCATGTAAAACATATAATTAGCTTTGCAACGCCCAAAACGGCACATAAATCGGACACACGGATCAAAAGTTATGACCTTTAGAATATTTTTCAAAAATTGCATGTTGTGCGTCGACGCATGGACCCCTTCAGATTGACGCAAAGAATTTCCACCATTCTCGGGTAAGCGCTCATCGACACTACAGGTCGACGCAAATTTGCTGAATATGTCGACGCAACTGACACTTAGGTCGACGCATTCTGCATCTTGTGCAGAATTTTGCTGCGATTCTGACATCCTTCCTCTCCCAATTCCAATCCAATCACACCATAATCATTCTCACATCAAAACATCATCAAGTAACATAATATACTACAATTTTAACACATTTTAGAGGTCATCTAACATCAAAACATCATCAATTTCACCAAATTCATCAAATTCACCAAAACCTAACATCTCTATTCATTCATCATACTCCTAATTGACATAACTAATAGTCCTAACCATTCCATCACTATCGATTACATAATAATCATTAACCAAGAAGAATCCCCCCTTACCTTAGGTTTGATCTTCGTCTTCCCCTTTCCAAAGCTCTTCAAGTCTTTCACGTGTTTTCTCTTCTCCCAAATGCTGTAACTCTCTCTATTCCACAACTTCCTTCTATTTTATTAAAAATAGAATAACTTTGGTTAATGAGCTTAATAAGTTAACACCTCCCTTTTCATTAACCACAACACGAGCCCAATAGTTATATTTCCAATATTTCACAATAATTCTCATAACATCAATTATTCTAATTAAATAATTCTCCTATTTAAATTAAATAATTAAAAATAATTTCCGGGGTGTTACAACTCTCCCCCACTAAAAGAGTTTCCGTCCTCGAAAACATACCTCAAGTGAAAAGATCCGGATAGGAGTCCTTCATCTGACTCTCTAACTCCCATGTAACATTCCCACCTGCTGCTCCTCCCCAGGCTACTCTGACCAATGCTATATCTTTATCACGTAATTGCTTTATCTTTTGATCTTCAATCCTTGTAGGCAAAGTTTCAACTGTCAGATTATCTCTCACCTGCACCTCGTCACCTTGGATCACATGAGACGGATCCGTAATGTATTTCCTCAACTGAGATACGTGAAATACATCATGCAAATTTGCAAGCGTCGGTGGTAGAGCAACGCAGTAGGCAACTTCTCCTACTCTTTCAAAATATGAAACGGTCCAATAAAACGCAGAGTCAATTTCTTTGACTTCAAAGCCCGACCAATACCTGATGTAGGAGTCACTCTCAGAAACACATGATCTCCCGCTTGAAATTCGAGTGATCTCCGCCTCTTATGATGATAACTCTTCTGGAGACTCTGAGAAGTTTTCATCTTTTCCTGAATCATCTTAATCTTCTCCGTAGTCTCTTGAACAATCTCTGGTCCAATTACAACACTTTCACTGAAATCATACCAACATAATGGGGTCCGACACCGTCTACCATATAAATCTTCAAAAGGAGACATACCGATACTCGAGTGAAAGCTATTATTATAGGTAAATTCAATCGACGACAGATAAGTATCCATGCACCGCCTTTTTCCAGCACACAAGCACGTAACAAGTCTTCTAACGATTGAATCGTCCTTTCCGTTTGACCATCAGTCTGCGGATGATAAGTAGAGCTCAATCTCAACTTAGTACCCAATGCGGTATGCAAACCTTCCCAGAATCTCGATGTAAACCTTGGATCCCTATCTGACACGATACTCGAAGGAATACCATGCAAACTCACTATCTTCTTAATATACAGTTGAGCTAACTTCTCCATCGGATAATCCATTCTCATCAGTATAAAGTGAGCTGATTTCGTCAATCTATCCACGATAACCCAAATGGCTTCACAATTCTTAACCATCCTCGGCAACCCAGAAACAAAATACATCGATATACTGTCCCACTTCCATTCCGGAATAAACAATGGTTGAATAACTCCATACGGCTTCTGATGTTCAATCTTTAACTTCTGGCAAGTCAAACACGAATACACAAACTCAGCAATATCTTTCTTCATTCCCGGCCACCAAAATAATTTCTTCAAGTCATGATACATCTTAGTAGCACCAGGATGAATACTCAATCCACTTTGATGTCCCTCTTCAAGAATATTCTTCCTCAATTCTGCAACATCAGGAACACAGACCCGATTACCGGACCTCATAACACCGTTCTCATCAATTCTGAAATCACCTCCCTTGTCTTGGTTAATCAAAGTCAATCTATCGACTAACTCAACATCAGTCTTCTGACCTGCTCTAATTTCTTCAAGAATTCCACTTGTCAGTTTTAGCATACCCAATTTAATACTGTTAGAGGTACTTTCACACACTAAACTCAAGTCTCGAAATTGTTCAATTAATTCTAACTCCCGCACCATCAACATGGACATGTGTAAGGACTTCCTACTCAACGCATCAGCAACAACATTCGCCTTAGCCGGATGGTAATTCAGCCCGAAATCATAATCTTTAAGGAACTCTAACCATCTCTTCTGCCTCATATTAAGTTCTTTCTGATCGAAGAGATACTTCAGACTCTTGTGATCACTAAACACTTCAAACCTCGAACCATACAGATAATGCCTCCACAATTTCAATACGAAAACCACCGCTGTCAACTCTAAATCATGAGTCGGATAGTTTCTTTCATGCACTTTGAGTTGTCTCGATGCATAGGCCACTACCTGTTGATTCTGCATCAATACACCACCTAACCCCATCAACAAAGCATCGCAATACACTATAAAAGATCCCGTCGGATTCGGCAAAATCAGAATAGGAGCACTAATCAACCTCTTCTTCAGTTCTTGGAATCCTTTTTCACACTCTGAATCCCAAATAAACACTTGCCCCTTTCGGGTCAACTTAGTCAACGGTAATGCTAATTTCGAAAATCCTTCTATAAACTTCTAATAGTAACCTGCAAGACCCAAAAAACTACGAATCTCAGAAACAGACTTCGGAGCTTCCCGCTGCGACACAGCTTCTACCTTTGCCGGATCTACGCTAATCCCACTCTTGGAAATCACATGGCTAAGGAAACTCACTTCACTTAACCAGAATTCACACTTCGATAATTTTGCATACAACTTCTTCTCTTTCAGCAACTCCAATACAATTCTGAGATGTTCTTTCTGTTCCTCTTCGCTTTTGGAATATATTAGAATATCATCGATAAACACCACTACGAACTTATCCAAATAAGGATTAAATATTCTATTCATATACTCCATAAAGACACCATGTGCATTTGTAACTCCAAATGGCATCACTGTATACTCGTAATGACCATACCTCGTTTTGAATGCAGTCTTCTAAATGTCGTCTGGCTTCACACGAATCTGATGATACCCATACCTCAAATCAATCTTGCTGAATACACTTGCTCCAATCAGTTGGTCTATTAAATCATCAATTCTCGGTAATGGATACCGATTCTTGATAGTAACCTTATTCAGTTGTCTGTAGTCTACACACAACCTCATAGATCCTTTTTTCTTTTTCACTAATAACACAGGCGCACCCCACGGTGACACACTCGGACGAATAAATTCCTTCTCAAGCAATTCTTCTAACTGACTCTTCAACTCAACCAATTCCGATGCCGACATGCGATAAGGCGCCATCGACACAGGACTCGTCCCAGGAATTAAATCAATAACAAACTCCACTTCTCTCTCAGGTGGCAGCTCTGTAACATCTTCTGGAAAAACCTCTGCAAAATCACACACCACTGGTAATTCACTGCTTACCACTTTTCCTTTGACTTCCATCGAAGCAAACAATACAAACACTGCAGCCCCATCTCTAACCGCTTCATTCACTTGCTTAGTGGTCATCGTCAGATCTTCAGCACTAACCTCTTCAAGAAAACTAACTGTCTTCGTGAAACAATTAATATAAACCCTGTTGAATTGCAACCAATTCATCCCCAAGATAACATCTAGTTGTTCTAACGGAAGACACACTAAGTCCATTCTGAACTCTTTACCAAAAAATATTAACAGTGCAATTCAAACAAGCACGCGAAGTAGTTACTAAACCTGACGCAGGAGTGTCAATAACCATACTTCCACCAATATCAGATATTTCTAATTCCAAACGTTTAGCACATTCCAAGGAAATGAACGAATGAGTCGCTCCAGTATTAATAATTGCAACTAAAGGTGTGCCATGAATGAAACACGTACCTTTAATCAATCTATCGTCCGAAGTAGTCTCTGACCCAGACAAGGCAAACACCTTTCCACCAGATTGAGCCTTCTTTGGTTTAGTGCACTGTGGACTGATGTGACCCTCTTCACCGTAATTGTAGCAAGTCATGGTCTTCATTCCACATTCAGAAGCAATATGAGCCGCCTTACCACATTTGAAGCATTTCCTTTCCTCTTTCTTGCACTCACTCTTCTTACGTCCAGTAGCGCCACAGTTGTAGCATCTAACGAGGGCACTAGAATCTCCCCCACTAGGCTTCTTCCAATCTCCAGCTCTAGGATTTCCCTTACCATAAGGCTTACCCCTATCCATCGGTTTCTTGCCTTTCTTATCAACCAAATCGCGAGAGTGATTTGACTTAATCTTAAGGTTATCCTCTTCGAAGATTATGCTACAATCTACCAGATCGACAAATCTGTGAATCCTCTGATACCTGATACCCTGCTTAATCTCGTCTCGAAAACCATTCTCGAACTTGATACACTTTGAGAATTCATCAGCTTCGTCATTGTTGTAGTGAACATAGAACTTCGCCAATTCAACGAACTTGGAAGCATATTCCGGCACCGTCATGTTACCCTGCTTTAGCTCTAGGAATTCTATCTCTTTCCTCCCTCTAACATCTTCAGGAAAAAGTTCCTCGGAAATTCTCTCCTGAATATAGCCCAAGAGGTAGCTACACCGTCAGCATTCAGTTTTGCTCTGGTAGAGACCCACCAGTGATCAGCTTCTTCCGACAACATGTGAGTACCGTACCTCACTTTCAGCTCTTCAGCACAATCAATGACTGAAGATTCTCTCGATCTCCTTCAGCCACTTCTGAGCACTTTCAGGATCGTGCGTGCCCTTGAACAACGAAGGATTGTTCCTCTGAAAATTCCCTAATTGTCTGTCAGCACCAATCCCAGCTCCTCCAGGATTTCTCCCCGGCACACCAGCAATCACGCCCAAAGCCTCAGCGATCGCATCATCGTTTCTTCCACCTCTTCCAGCCATTGTTCTACTTGTTCACCAAAACAATTCCATTAGCACAAAATTATCGACAGTGATCAACTCGAACTAGTCGCATACAAGGAAAAGACTGACACTAAGACTCTGGTCACAACGACCGACTATGCTCTGATACCACTATTGTAACACCCTTCTAAACCCCGCGGAAATAATCAAATAATTCAGAGTAAACATGACATACAAGGGTATCACAATTATTTTAACATAAAATACCATAGTCAATTGTCATGCCACACGAGGAACGATTTAACATAAGACACAATTCATGTTCAACACAGCGAATTATAATTCGTAACATTGTATATTCATCATCCATGCAAGTTAATCCAATACAATTATAAAACAACAAAACCAATTTGAGTAATTCATCTCTAAACTAGCGTTCCCCAGTGTTACAATCAGAGCATGACCGACACGACTCATGGATGAACTCTAAGAGCTATCCTCACCTAATCAGTTAAGCCTCTACTCCTCAATCTGAAAAGCAACATGTAAGGGTGAGTTTCATTCAAAATTAACGAGTATTATATAGTCGTAAGCAATAAATCGTTAAGGAATTATCAATCACTCAATCCTACATGTATACAAACATTCCACAATTCACATCCATCAACATACTCAAAATACATCATCATTCACAATACAATTCATTGCAAGTCATAACATGTTATAATGTATATGAATGAACTGACACTAATGCATGTGGTACCAAACCATGGGCTGAACCCACTCACCAATTGACCTACTCCTCGTCGAGATACGGTCCATCAATACCAATTCCGCACAATGGGAATTATGTCCGCCAATTGATCCAAACATCACCGGGATCCATCACCGAATGCATATGAATGAATGTACACACATATCATACTTAAAACATCACCAATAACGATGAACAATTCATCTCATCACCACATCACCGAATAAGTATGTACATGTTTTCAACATCATTCAAATAATCATACATCCATCACCATAACAATAATAATAATAATCACAGTCAAATCCTTCACCACATCAATCACATTGTCACACATCACATTATATGCACACAATGTTTAATTATCATCAAAGTAATTAAATAGAAATTTGAAATAAAGTCAGCCACTGCCCATTTTATCACTTTATCATGTAAAACATATAATTAGCTTTGCAACGCCCAAAACGGCACATAAATCGGACACACGGATCAAAAGTTATGACCTTTAGAATATTTTTCAAAAATTGCATGTTGTGCGTCGACGCATGGACCCCTTCAGATTGACGCAAAGAATTTCCACCATTCTCGGGTAAGCGCTCATCGACACTACAGGTCGACGCAAATTTGCTGAATATGTCGACGCAACTGACACTTAGGTCGACGCATTCTGCATCTTGTGCAGAATTTTGCTGCGATTCTGACATCCTTCCTCTCCCAATTCCAATCCAATCACACCATAATCATTCTCACATCAAAACATCATCAAGTAACATAATATACTACAATTTTAACACATTTTAGAGGTCATCTAACATCAAAACATCATCAATTTCATCAAATTCATCAAATTCACCAAAACCTAACATCTCTATTCATTCATCATACTCCTAATTGACATAACTAATAGTCCTAACCATTCCATCACTATCGATTACATAATAATCATTAACCAAGAAGAATCCCCCCTTACCTTAGGTTTGATCTTCGTCTTCCCTTTCCAAAGCTCTTCAAGTCTTTCACGTGTTTTCTCTTCTCCCAAATGCTGTAACCCTCTCTATTCCACAACTTCCTTCTATTTTATTAAAAATAGAATAACTTTGGTTAATGGGCTTAATAAGTTAACACCTCCCTTTTCATTAACCACAACACGAGCCCAATAGCTATATTTCCAATATTTCACAATAATTCTCATAACATCAATTATTCCAATTAAATAATTCTCCTATTTAAATTAAATAATTAGAAATAATTTTAGGGGTGTTACAAAGTAAGGTCTGTATGCCTCTTTCCAACTTACAACAGTTACACGGCGTACATTAACACACAAATAAAACGGCAAAGGGGTTGAGAATACGCTCAAATATGCTAGCGGTACAAAATATCATAAAGGGTAGCATAACAATAACAACAATTATCAAACAGATGATTCATTCTCACAACAATCATCAATCACACATTCAATTTACAGTGCAACTCAACAATCAACTCACTTAGCCTTTATGTATGCAATGTGACTCACAACGACATATATGATGCAATGAATATGCAACCATAATATTCAGGTATAAAAATAACCGCTGGTTCTACCTCAAATCATACACAACCCACTTCAACAACTCACCCATCCATGGACACTTCTCCATGAAAAACAACATTAATTATTAAAATCCCCATAAAATAATTAATAACATATCAATCAACATCAAACATTATCCAACACTAATAATCAATACTCAACAAAACAAAACAATCACAGCAACATGACTCTGTCGAGCAAAGATAAAACAGTTAAAAAATTCGTCCACGAAGCGCAAACATCTTCTTTTGACTCTTGACTCATGATGGATATGATTTTTCTCTAAGCATAGGGAAAGAGAAATATCAAAGGAAATGAAATAACAAGGAAATAGGAAAGACACCTCAAAGAAATGAGAAACCGACTTTTCAAAAATCACGTGATGGTATAATAGATCTTATCAAGGTTTTAAGTCACTTACATGCAACACTTAAGTGTTTCGATTCTCACGGGTCATTATGAGGGTACCTTCAAAAAGACATTTGAAGTGTGACACATTAAAGACGCGAGTTCCCCAGAAATGGTAATGCCTTCTCTTGACCTTTGTAACACCCTTCTAAACCCCGCGGAAATTAATAAAATAATTCAGAGTAAAACATGAAAACAAGGGTGCCACAATTCAATTTAAAACAAATTATCATAAATCAATTGTCATGCTTCACTTAGGGGAAAATCATCCATTTAACAGAATCATGTTTCTATACAGCGGAACATTAATCAACAGATAAGCATAACATCATCTATGCAATATCTCACAAAATTACTCCAATAACAACAAAATAGATTATCATCATCAACTCTAAACTAGCGTTCCCCCAGTGTTACAATATCAGAGCATGACACCGACACTATACTTAAACAAACTGGCCTATGAGCTATCCTCACCAGAGCCAAAAGCCGCTACTCGCCAATCTGAAATCATCAAAGTAAGGGTGAGTCTCATTCACAATTAACAAATGTTATCGAATCATAAACAATAACACATCATAGTCACATTATTCATCCAATTTCATTATATTCAGATTGTCAGGACGTACTTATCAACACACAACAACAATAGAATACATTACCAAAAGACATCACCATAACAATTACACCATCATCAAATATTATAACATTGGACAATCTTCCATTCATGTTATAATTATACACAACAACCTAATGCAATGCAACTATATGCATGTGGTACCAAACATGGGATAACCCATCTCACCGATCCACCACCATAAAGATTCGGCTACTTCTCTCACCAATTCCACACAATGGGAATTAGCTACCGCTGTCCCACCACCATAAGGGATACAGCCCACAACATGATTATGAAATGCATGTATCAACCATAACATGCTCATCATCAACATTAAACAACCAAATGTCATAATCATCAACCACCATAATAATCAATAGCCACACACAGTTATGCTATTTCACATCCATAGTAAAATACATATTTTACACCAACAATATATGTATATCAATTACCAGTCACAACCACGACATCATAACAGATAAAACATTCACCACACAGTGCAACAACAATAGCACCCCTCACAATCGTGTACCAAGTACAACAAATCAACCCAACAATAACAGAGCATTTACATCATCATTCATCAAAACACATGATAACCATATTTACCATGAACAACATCCATATGCATAACAAGCAGAAGCAATCACATTATAACAACACCCATCATTGCACATATTCAATTATGCAAACAACAAACCATTGCACCTCATCAACTATGCAAAACAATAATAAACCACATTTGGAAAAACGATACTTTTCAAAATAAAATCAAGTTATTGTTGTTATATTTATTTTATATGGTAGAACATTCAATTTAAGGAACAACGTCCAAAACGGCGTCTAAAACGGACTTACGGTTTGAAAGTTACACATTTTTACATTTTTCAAAGAAAATAATTATCGCTACAGCACGCGGCGCCACACACAGTTCGCGGCGCGTAACGAATAGAAAACACGCCTTCGCGGCGCAAACACAGGTTCGCGGCGCGGAACGAGAAAAAGTTACGCCTTCGCGGCGCGCACCCACCTTCGCGGCGCGAACTGGCAAAAACCAGAGATCTCACATCGATTGACAGCATTACGGGATTCATCCCAAAATCCCCAAAACCCAAATCAGGTTATATCATGAACCTCAAATACCACCATATCAGCCACATACATGTTATAACACAAATATAACACACAAAGAAGATCATTTAATCATTATAACAATCATATAATCATACAATTCATCAAATCATACAATCCCCTCAAAATCATCCCAAAACCCCAATCCATCATATAACCAATTGACACAAACAATGCATCTAAATCAGTCCTATTATCTATAATACGATAAAAGATGTTAGCCGGAAGAGTCCCCCCTTACCTTAGCCAAGGATCTTGATTAGCCCTCTTCCTCTTCTGTTCCTCTTTCACGTACCAGCACTTCTACTCTTCTGCTTCTCTTCCACATCTATTTTCCTTTTTTCCTCCATTCCTTATTTTATGAAAAATAGATTTTAGTTTAGTAAAAGGCCTACTAACATAACACCCCCTCTTTACTAACACCACATTTGGCCCAATAACCTCCTTTTTCATAATTCTTCAATTTAATCCAATCAAATGCCAAATAATTTCAAATAAATAATTTTAATTCTAATTTAAATCAATTAATGAAAATATGGGGTGTTACAACTCTCCCCCACTAAAAGAGTTTTCGTCCTCGAAAACATACTTCAAGCAACCAGCTCGCATAAGAGTCCTTCACCTGACTCTCCATCTCTCAATTAACATTACCACATGATTGGTCCTCCCTAAGCCACTCTGACCAATGCTATCTCTTTACCGCGCAATTACTTCAACTTTTGGTCTTCAATCCTCAAATTCATCTGATATAACCAACGGAAAGCACGTCTCACGCATTCAATCTCAGCTCTTACGTCACATTTGACTGCCCAAAGGTTTACTACTCGTTATACCTCCAAAAGGTTAACAACAACAGAACATTGAGGTACAACCTATACAATACGCTCAACAAACGAGTAATACAATTACACAATTTATAGTATGATCACACTTGATCAACAATACAGTAATGCATTCCATCTACCAACATACCAACCTTAGACACACTCTTCTATCTGAGCGATAAAACAATCCTTACACTTTTCACCAGCTGCTTCCTTCAAGAAACTCAACAATAATATTCATATATCATCGGATTTCAACTTTCTGACTCCTCTTAAGTCACACCCGCAATTATCCAACACGTTACATTCCGGTTTTCCGCATTACCCTGATTACTCATCACAATCATCTATACCAAATAGATTTTCTGAGTTTTACCCGATTCCGCCTCTCTTCACTCATTCGTTTCAAGAATCATTCTTCATCATTCATGGTACTAATCTACCATTTAGCAATCCTTACTCGCATCCAACGAACAAATTCCTGATTTACTTCCTCTATTAAACATTCCACCATCGGAATGAGTGTACACAAGTAGTTATAATCACACTCATCGGCCTGGATATACCATTGCTTACATAATAGCTCAAACTGAATCTCACTCTTCTTTAAGAATTAAATCAACTTCGTCCTTCATAGAGTATAATTCCTCATTATATCTGGAATCCACAATATCACCTTAACAACGAAACAAAATTATTATAACATCATATAGTATCAACTCTTCGTTTTAATTTCACCGAATACATACTCGTTAACTACGTACAACCGTAATAACATATTCATCATCTCGGCAATTATTCGAAAGAGTTATAATTCTCCGACACGACATCCTTACATCCACTGAATTCCAAATCCAACATATAGATCAATACATATTCTCTATGTAGGCTTCCGACATATTAATTCCTTACTTCCCGCGAGTAGTACTCATAACACTACTCCACATCGCACTTTCGCTGTGCGACTCTGATTACCCATCTTAAGTCATCATCCAATATATTGCACTCTTTCATATTCACTTCTTCATAAATTCACACAACATAGTGAGTGATTATCCTCACGGCTTAATATCCATCACAACTTATACCATTAAGGTAACAAAACAAGTTCATCCCATCTATATGATTTCCGTCTACTACCAACAAGAGATTTAGGGTGATCAAGTCCTAAATTTGTCGATATTAGTTGAAAGTCATATTTAAGCATAAACCGTCGTTACTACATAATAGTGTCCATTTCCGAGTTTGCACCCAAACTCATTAACATCGTCATAGTCCAATAATCCACTACGGTGTCCTTCTCCTAGAATATTCTTCCGAAGCTCAAAACATCAGAAACACAAATCCAATCACTCAACCTCATTATACTATTCTTGTTGATTCTGAATCCACCGCCTTTACCTTGGTAATTCAAAGTCAACCTATCGATCAAGTCAACATAATCTTTCTGACCTTCTCTAATCTCGTCAAGAATACCACTAGTCATCTTCTAGCATACTCAATCTAACACTATTAGAAATGCCTTCACATACCAACTCAAGTCTCAAATTGTCCAATTAAATCCAACTCATCCATCATTAGCACTGACATTTTAAGACTTCTTACGCAACACAATAGCACAACATTCATAACGTGTGGTTTTACTCCAAATTCTATGACATCTTTCGTGCCCAAATATCATCCCACTCTACATCTCAACAAAGTCTTCCTCATATTCAATAGGTGTCAGAAATCCTCTAAATTCCTCTGTTATACTTATCGTTACTCTGCCATCACAAATACGGCTCCAAGAGTTCTAAAGTTTGTCCCATCTTTACTACTAATTTACTCATTCACTAAAATCCATCGGTATTCAAATCATCTTTGTGACCGAACATCTCATCGACTTATTCATCAACAACATGTCTTACTCAACTTCGTTTCGAATAATCACGGTAGTAGGCATTCCTATTCAACAATTTCACGCTTCCTTAACTGAATTCAGAATATCTTCTCATAGGATCACCTCTACTGTATTTATAACTCTCCCTTAATGTAGAACATAATCTCTCCTCTTCATAGGTTCAAACGGCACATTAATCCGACACTCGGAACTCAAGATATGAATTTTCCAATCATTGTCCGAAAATGCAACACTGACATCATGCAGCGACACTCTATACGATATATCCAAAACTCCTCAATTGGTAAATTCAATTCTTAAAATTACTCCTCAACAAACCTTCTAATTATTTCTTCGATCCATTCAACACTGACACTGACATCCCGTGCAGTACCAATAAACAAGTCTAGTTATAAGAACAAGAGTAACCGTAACTTCGCCTCTTACCAACGTCCTCCTGTCACAATTAATTATCTTACAGCTGTTGCAACCATTTTTATAACAAAGTTCATCTCGTTAGCTTTCCGACGCACCGACAGTGATTCACTCACATGTCGCATACCAAGGAATAAAAATACCGACAGTATTCAACCGTCGTGCAACTCAACTGACTCAACAATTGGCCGGACGGACCGACCTGCTCTGATACCACTGTTGTAACACCCTTCTAAACCCCGCGGAAATTAATAAAATAATTCAGAGTAAAACATGAAAACAAGGGTGCCACAATTCAATTTAAAACAAATTATCATAAATCAATTGTCATGCTTCACTTAGGGGAAAATCATCCATTTAACAGAATCATGTTTCTATACAGCGGAACATTAATCAACAGATAAGCATAACATCATCTATGCAATATCTCACAAAATTACTCCAATAACAACAAAATAGATTATCATCATCAACTCTAAACTAGCGTTCCCCCAGTGTTACAATATCAGAGCATGACACCGACACTATACTTAAACAAACTGGCCTATGAGCTATCCTCACCAGAGCCAAAAGCCGCTACTCGCCAATCTGAAATCATCAAAGTAAGGGTGAGTCTCATTCACAATTAACAAATGTTATCGAATCATAAACAATAACACATCATAGTCACATTATTCATCCAATTTCATTATATTCAGATTGTCAGGACGTACTTATCAACACACAACAACAATAGAATACATTACCAAAAGACATCACCATAACAATTACACCATCATCAAATATTATAACATTGGACAATCTTCCATTCATGTTATAATTATACACAACAACCTAATGCAATGCAACTATATGCATGTGGTACCAAACATGGGATAACCCATCTCACCGATCCACCACCATAAAGATTCGGCTACTTCTCTCACCAATTCCACACAATGGGAATTAGCTACCGCTGTCCCACCACCATAAGGGATACAGCCCACAACATGATTATGAAATGCATGTATCAACCATAACATGCTCATCATCAACATTAAACAACCAAATGTCATAATCATCAACCACCATAATAATCAATAGCCACACACAGTTATGCTATTTCACATCCATAGTAAAATACATATTTTACACCAACAATATATGTATATCAATTACCAGTCACAACCACGACATCATAACAGATAAAACATTCACCACACAGTGCAACAACAATAGCACCCCTCACAATCGTGTACCAAGTACAACAAATCAACCCAACAATAAGAGAGCATTTACATCATCATTCATCAAAACACATGATAACCATATTTACCATGAACAACATCCATATGCATAACAAGCAGAAGCAATCACATTATAACAACACCCATCATTGCACATATTCAATTATGCAAACAACAAACCATTGCACCTCATCAACTATGCAAAACAATAATAAACCACATTTGGAAAAACGATACTTTTCAAAATAAAATCAAGTTATTGTTGTTATATTTATTTTATATGGTAGAACATTCAATTTAAGGAACAACGTCCAAAACGGCGTCTAAAACGGACTTACGGTTTGAAAGTTACACATTTTTACATTTTTCAAAGAAAATAATTATCGCTACAGCACGCGGCGCCACACACAGTTCGCGGCGCGTAACGAATAGAAAACACGCCTTCGCGGCGCAAACACAGGTTCGCGGCGCGGAACGAGAAAAAGTTACGCCTTCGCGGCGCGCACCCACCTTCGCGGCGCGAACTGGCAAAAACCAGAGATCTCACATCGATTGACAGCATTACGGGATTCATCCCAAAATCCCCAAAACCCAAATCAGGTTATATCATGAACCTCAAATACCACCATATCAGCCACATACATGTTATAACACAAATATAACACACAAAGAAGATCATTTAATCATTATAACAATCATATAATCATACAATTCATCAAATCATACAATCCCCTCAAAATCATCCCAAAACCCCAATCCATCATATAACCAATTGACACAAACAATGCATCTAAATCAGTCCTATTATCTATAATACGATAAAAGATGTTAGCCGGAAGAGTCCCCCCTTACCTTAGCCAAGGATCTTGATTAGCCCTCTTCCTCTTCTGTTCCTCTTTCACGTACCAGCACTTCTACTCTTCTGCTTCTCTTCCACATCTATTTTCCTTTTTTCCTCCATTCCTTATTTTATGAAAAATAGATTTTAGTTTAGTAAAAGGCCTACTAACATAACACCCCCTCTTTACTAACACCACATTTGGCCCAATAACCTCCTTTTTCATAATTCTTCAATTTAATCCAATCAAATGCCAAATAATTTCAAATAAATAATTTTAATTCTAATTTAAATCAATTAATGAAAATATGGGGTGTTACAACCTTCCCGAGCAGCTTGAAAGAATGATCGATAGACGAGGCAGATTCGACAAACTCTTGCACTCCCATTCAGAAACAAGGGCTTGGGGGGCAATTGTTCCGAACTAGCCGTAATGGTCATCGGCCACCCACTCAGAGAGAATTACAATTCGTCTAGAATATTCGCAGCGCAAGAGAAATACCCTATGGGAGAATGCAGGTGATCCAAGTCCAAGATACATCCAGCGACTCCCTGCAACACACGCCTAGCAAATACCAGATTGTTATAACCTCTCCATTATATAAAGAACAAGCGCGTCAGTTTCAGGTACACAATTTCAAACTCACTTTCTATTCATTCTTCTCTCTCACATACTGACTTGAGCGTTGAATGCTAATATTACAAATCAGCCTCCCTTCCACCGCACTGATAGCTCTGTTCCTCTATTGTCCATCACAACTATCGATTCACCAATCAATTCTGATTCCGTAACGGAATATTTTATATAAAAACAATGCATTGAAAAAAGGCACGAAGCTAGAACTTGTGACATTATGGAAAGAACTTATGACATTGTGACACTCTGATTCCATGATAAATGAACTTGAATATTATTCCAAAAAGCAGTTTAAAAGATAAGGTTGTCCAAACACATTTATAAATCAACAGCCCGTAATCATAAGCAATGTGGGACTCCACGAGACAAATCCAACTTCTACATATTTGACTAGGGGTGGCAAAGCGGGCGGCCCGCCCCGTTTAGACCCGCCCCATTTAAGCCCATCCAAAAGCGGGGTGAGGCGGGACGGGCCTACTTAGGTGTTCGAGCTCAAAAGTCATGTCCGCCCCGTTTACTAACGAGTTGGCGGGCCGGCCCGCCAATTTTTATTTATTTTTTTATTTTAAATTTGATTTACCACATAATTTACAAAATAAATAATTATAACCAAAAAGGTCGATAAAGTATTTTTTTAAAAACGCACAATATAACTTCAACATATCCTAAGTCTAAAGAGTTCAAAAAATAAAACAAATAAAGATCAATTATAACAAAAAAAATAACAAAATAAACTCAATCACAATAAAAAAGTGTATCAAAATAAATAAATAAATAATACATATCACTTTAATCCTATTTAAAATCTAACTACTAAAAAACCCAATTAAGAATTTACATAAAACAGACAGTGATAACAATTACACCGCATAATACATCACGGTGCATAAAATAGTAGTGCATAAAATATCAACACCTAACTTTCTCACTAATTAGTAATTACTTCATATAAACTTTTATATTAAGCGATTCCTTAATAAACTTTTATATTAAGCGATTCCTTAATAGTTAAATCTAAAATTTGTCACACTTATAGACTCATCAAATCCCTCTTTTTCTTAAAATCAATATCTTTTTCTAAAGAAAACATGTGAGCTAATGTATTAACAACTTAATAATTATGCATGTTATACAACTGTTCTTTTATTTCAAGCTTTTCCAATCAACACATGTATTAGAAAGTTATAGAAAGAACGTTACAATTATAATTCAATTTGTATGTATAATAATTTAGAATAGAATTCAATCAATATAATTATAAGAGAAGAGTGTTGTTTTTATAGTTGAAGTTATTTTAATTCTAAATAAAAATTAATTTTTTTAACAAAAAGCCCGCGGGCAAAATCCGCCCCGCCCCGCCTCGGCCCGATTTTTTAAGCGGGTTAGGCGGGGCGGGCCAACTTAAGGTACCGAGCCGAAAACCTCAGCCCAGCCCGCCCAAAATGGCGGGTCAAACCGGCCGACCCGGCGGGCCTGACCCGTTTTGCCACCCCTATATTTGACCTATATAACCATAAGAGCATTAAGTAGTGGCCATCAATACTTAAAATTTTGCCATTAACAGAATCACACAATAACATGTCGGCAAATGAGTAAAACTAAATACACTTCTACAAACTACATCTATTACTCATGTTCTCATCATTCTTACACATAAAAACAACTTTTAATGTCGGTTAAAAGAATAACTTGATTTATCTTTCTTTAAATAACCAAAAAATATATGTCTTCAAGGTCCAAAACACCTCATATTACACCAAATCTCAAACATATATCATAGCAAATAATGACACTTTTATAGGATATCTTAATTTAGACATTAGAGATTTCTGTCTTTCTTTCCCTTAATACAAACTTTCCAACTTTACACTTCATTACCAAACACTTCACACGTTGGACTTAAGAACAAACAGTATAGAAGAAGAAAGACCAGACAAAGATTTCTTGAAAAGCATTGCAATATACGTTTTCTCCATCTTGCATAACAATCATTGGCAACTAAATCAGTCACATGGAGCATACATAACTTAAACTACTTCAAGTGTGTATGCATTTTCACCACAGTGCTGCTATGTGCCCACTCACTCTACCTTTTTTCCTTCTTGCCTTGAAGTAACTCCTAAGACACACTCAATCAATTACCAAAAGTGGATATAAACTACAAAACTATTCGTGTTCTTTTCGCAAAGACACCAAACAAAGTGTTACTATAGTTACTACATTCTCTTATATATATAGTACTTAGTTTTTTTTTCAATGAAAACTAACCAAGAAAGCTTTCTCAGAGATGGATAGCCTTTCATTTGAAGGTGTTCATTATGGTATTGTGAGTCAAATGAGTTTCATTTGGCAACAAACTAGGGTGCCCCTTGTTGTTCCAATGCTGAAAATTTTAGTCTTTTTGTGTTTGGCTATGTCAATTATGCTTTTTGTGGAGAGAGTTTATATGGGTATAGTCATTGTATTTCTTAAGGTGTTTGGTCATAAACCTGAGAAACATTACAAATGGGAGCCACTTATGGATCATGATATTGAGCTTGGAAACTCTTGTTTTCCTATGGTTTTGGTTCAAATCCCAATGTATAATGAAAAAGAGGTATATATACATCACTATAAAGTAGTATAAATAAATAAAATGTTATTTTGACATATATAAATTTCTCTGTAGTACTGACTGACACTGACAATTGTGATTACGTTTAATTTATTTATTTTTCAAATTATTACTGGTGTCCACGTGTCAGTGTCGGTGTCGTGTTTCTAGTGTCCGTGCTTTATATTAAATTTTTCTATGGTATTTTGTGGTTACTGTTCCATTGGTTGCAGGTGTATCAGTTATCAATTGGAGCTGCATGTGGGTTATCATGGCCATCTGATAGAATTATTATTCAAGTTCTTGATGATTCAACAGATCCAATCATTAAGGTTTTGAAATCATTACAATGCTGATAATATAAAAAAAATATGTTACTAACTAATTAAGATTTTTTTTTTTTTTTGTTTTTATGAAAATGCAATAGAATATGGTGGAGGTGGAATGTGAGAGATGGAGAAGGAAAGGCTTAAACATAAAGTATGAGATAAGAGAAAACAGAAACGGTTACAAAGCTGGTGCACTCAAAGAAGGAATGAAGCATAGTTATGTTAAACTTTGTGACTATGTTGCCATCTTTGATGCTGATTTTCAACCTGAGTCTAACTTCCTTTGGCGCACCATTCCGTTCCTCGATCAAAATCCACAAGTTGGACTAGTTCAAGCTCGATGGAAATTCGGTAATTTGACTGGCCGCTTCTGATATTTAATTAATTGTTATGCACTATTATTTTCAGCGTGCATCTAATCAAATTGCATTTGCAGTTAATGCTGATGAATGCTTAATGACAAGAATGCAAGAGATGTCATTGGACTATCATTTCCTTGTGGAGCAAGAAGTTGGATCCTTAACTCATGCTTTCTTTGGTTTCAATGGTAATACACCTTGGAAGATCTAGTAAACTGTATTAGAAGAAAGACTTAGTCATGTAAGATTAGTAGATGATGATAATGATGATATTATGCATGCAGGCACAGCTGGTGTTTGGAGAATTTCAGCACTAAATGAAGCTGGCGGATGGAAGGATCGCACCACAGTCGAGGATATGGACTTAGCGGTACGAGCTAGTCTCAAAGGATGGAAATTTGTGTACCTCAGTGATCTCAAGGTATCTTCCATTATAATCCATGGCTTCAACATTCTTTATAACCTTAAACTGGATCGTCTTAGTGGCCGTGCAAGACGGACTATCACAGTGTCTAAAATTTGTCACGATTAAACCTGAACTAAATAAGGCCTCATAAAATGTTTGTCACGTTTAAAACTGCGATTCTATTTGTGTTATCATGGTTAAACTATAACTAATCTACACAGGACTCCAAAAACTTGAGACGACTATGTTTGAACCAATAACTAATTAATCATTTACCGAAAATGATATTTGTTTGAACAAATGTAGGTGAAAAGTGAGTTGCCAAGTACCTTCAAAGCCTACCGTTATCAGCAACATAGATGGTCATGTGGTCCAGCTAATCTTTTCAGAAAAATGGCCATGGAAATCATAAGAAACAAGGTATGCAATTTTCTCTATTTATCTTCAAACTAATCAGATCATTATTATTACTATTCTAATTCAGTTTTTACCATTTGATGCAGAAAGTCACCATGTGGAAGAAATTTTATGTGGTTTATAGTTTTTTCTTTGTGAGAAAGATCATAGCTCATGTAGTCACATTTACATTCTACTGCGTCATTTTGCCTGCAACTGTTTTAGTTCCAGAAGTAGAAGTTCCCAAATGGGGTGCTGTCTATATACCTTCAATCATCACACTTCTTAATGCTGTAGGAACACCAAGGTAAAATTAATTAATTAAGCATTTCACTACTGTTGAGAAAATTTTGTTTAAGTAACTTAATAATTTTCATGTACTTTTTTGTAGGTCATTCCACTTGATAATATTGTGGATACTTTTTGAAAATGTCATGTCAATGCATAGAACAAAGGCAACACTTATAGGCTTGTTTGAGGCAGGTAGAGTAAATGAATGGGTTGTTACCGAGAAATTAGGCGATGCTCTCAAAACAAAATCGGGCGGCAAAGCGGCCAAAAAGCCTCAAATCAGGTTCAACGGAAGGTAAAGTTTTCTACTCTAAAAACGAGAATAGTTTGTATTTGGATTGGAGTACTCCTTATACTTACGAGTTAATTTGCTTTTATTTTTCTAGGCTTCATTTCCTAGAACTTGGTGTTGGAGCTTACCTATTTTTGTGTGGATGCTATGATCTTGCCTTTGGGAAGAATCACTTTTTCATATATCTTTTTCTGCAATCTATTGCCTTCTTTGTTGTGGGGATTGGCTATGTTGGCATCTATGTTCCCAGTTCTTAAAGGAACTCACTCCTGAATGCGCGCATCGTGTGTGAGTGTTGTAAACTTCATAATATCGAGTTTGGTTCTTACTGATGAAAAACGAAACGTATCAAAGTCTGTGATTTGGCGTCGCAATCGACTATACAAAGGAACAGAATGTAGTAATAGTAGTAGTAGCTTCTTCTGCTTCAGCTACCATTGTTTTAGTATCTTAAATTATTTTACAGCAATTATTTGTAATATTTTATCAAAGAAATAGACAAGAAATACAAAAGAAACAAAAGTAGTTTGTTTGTTCGTTGCTTGCTTGAAATGGCTTAGAAAGAAACATTACTAATCAAATTGGAAAATTGGAATAGAAGCAAGATGAAATAGCTTATGCTTCCCTCCTTCCCTACTATGCTAAGAAAGTTAGAAAAATGAATTTCAATTAAAAGAAAAACAAGGAATTGATGGAAGATTCATATTATGACATTTCATTAGGATCATTACTGGAAAATTATATGAATTGTTAAAGAGTATGATTGTTTGGAGTTAAATGTGTTTGAATTTCAACCTAAAAGCTATTTCAAAAAATGAGGTAGTCCAAACACTTTCATACATCCAAGAGCCATGAACTTCAGCAATGTGGGACTCAACACAACTTCAACAACACAGATATAACTTTAACACCCAGCGTCACGCTTAGCGTAAGTATAAGTCCAATTTCCACCTTGCAATCTTTAATCCAATATGATATCATATTAAATGAGTTTAGATCTCATTTCAAAAGGTAGCTCAAATGAGAAGGTTGTCCAAACAAATTTATACATTCAACAATATGAGAAATCCAAACAGCTTCAGTACCACTGTCATGCTTAGCGCGAGTCTTGTGCTCAATTCCTTCATTTGCATTCATTAACTCAGATCTAATATCATATTAAATGAGTTTGAATCTTATCCCTAAAGTTACTTCAAAAGATGAAGTGTTCAAATATATTTATATATATTCAACAATCTAGAAACTCCAAACAACTTTAAAATCCACCTTCACTCGCGTGAGTCCTAGGTCCAATTCCTACATTGTAATTCTTAATCTAATTATGATACCATGTAAAAATGCGCTTGAATATCATCTCACAATATAGCTAAAAGGATGAGGTGACCAAATACATTTCTATATCCAACAATCTTGAAACTCCAAACAATTTCAATAGTTGGCCTCGATGCAATTTTGAATATGGGTAAAAACGAGCCAACGGGTGCATATAATAGAGCTTCCATATTCACATGAGAAAATTACGCATATTGAAAAAATTGTATGTACGTGCATCTTATGTCAATAGATAAATTACTTTGGGTTGCTATCGAGGATGATACTTTTATTCCTAAAAATATGGTCGATGGAATTTCTGTTAAGAAAGGTCCCAAGGATGAAAATGATGAAGAAACTAAAATGGTGTCTTACAATCTGAAAGAAAGGAATATACTGATATCCGCCTCGAGCGCTAAGATATATTTTTCAATTTTGCATTGTAAAATATCTAAAAAATGTGGGATGTACTTCAGGTTCTCCATGATGGAGATGAGATGAAGATGTTAAAAAAAAAACACTTTAATGGAGCATGAGTTCGTCCGTATATAATCCGGAAAATATTTGACTTCTATGCACATGTGTTTCTCCCATATATTCAACTAGCTAGAAAATTTAGGTAAGACTGTGCTAATAAAATCCTAAGATCTAGTGAAGGAATTTAAGAAGGGTTTTTAAAAAATTTATCCTTTTAATGAAACAATTTGGACGAATAGATTTTAATTAAATTATTAATCACAAATCAAACATGATTGAGATTATCAAAATTTGGCTAAGTTTGATTAAAAATAATCCTTTGTCTCCATTTGCTAAGTACTATTATATTTGAAGACATCTAGATTTTTCACACTTAGCCTTTCTTTTCCTTTGGGATAAGCACACTTTTTTTTTCCTGGTCAGCCAGCATATCTTATTCTTCCCATGTCTTCCACCCCCCATATAAGATCTTTAGTTGAATTTGTGAATTATATTAACAATTTAACACATTGTTTAGCCTTGTAAAAAGAGTAAAAGGAAATTTGTAAGCTATTAAAAACTGAACTAGTGAGAATCATTTGTCTACCATTTTATAAATATTTTTCTTTCTACCACGAAAGTTCTTCTTGACCGAATCAATAATTAGCTTTCAAGTAGATGATCTTCTAAATTTGGCTCTTACCGATTATTCTAAAAGCAAAATAAATTTTTATCAATAATGAATGGATAATGTTCGATGCCGCTTTAAAAAAGTTTATTTAAATTTCTAAATTATTTTTCAAAATATATATTTTTAATTCCAAAATCAACTCAAAATTTCTCAAGATGATTTTGATGTTTTATAAATTCTCTCTATTTTTTTTAGTAAAACTTGTAACGAAGTACATTAATATTTCTCCTTCTATGACTGATTCTTCTAATTTCTAATACAGTTTACTCGATCTTCGAAATTGTATTACCATTGAAACCAAAGAAAGCATGAGTTAGTGATCCAACTTCTTGCTCCACAAGGAAATAATAGTCTAATGACATATCTTGCATTCTTGTCATTAAGCATTCATCAACATTAATTGTTATGCACGCAAAGCAATTAATTTAATATCAGAAGTGACCAGTCAAATTATATAACTTCCATCGAGCTTGGACTAATCCAAGCTGTGGATTTTGATCCTGGAACAAAATAGTGCACCAAAGAAAAATAAGTTAGTTTTGCAATTTATCTTTCCTTTACTATTATAATTTACAATTAAGCCATTTGAACATATGTTTGTACTAGATCAAAATATTTTGCTTAACTAGTAGACTTTTCTTATTGTAAAATTTTTTATCTATTTTTGTATACACATTTTATTAGTTCATCTAATGGTCAACATTGATGCCACATCTCCAGAACAACGGGGTTTTATCCATGGTAGACATATCCATGACTACAATGCTTTGGCATCGGAGGCTTTCAATATGCTTGACTCTAAAGCTTGGTGTGGGAATTTGGCTTTCAAGGTGGACATAACAAAGGCTTTCGATACGCTTGATTGGCGCTTCTTGTTGAAAGTCCTCCAAAAGTTTGGTTTTAATAGCAAATTTTGTGAGTGGATTAACATTATCCTCAATTCTGCAAATCTGTCTATCAACATCAATGGTGCTCTTAGTGGCTTTTTCAAGTGCTCCCGCGGTGTTCGACAGGGCGATCCGCTGTCCCCGTTACTTTTTTGTCTCGCAGAAGAGGTTCTTAGCAGACTGCTCAATCAAGTAGTTTCTTCTCATAAGCTGGAATTAATCAAGGGGCCTAACAACTCTCTGGTACCGTCTCACATCTTGTACGCGGACGACATTCTCATTTTTTGTAAAGGTAAAATTTCAAATGTCAGAACTCTCATCTCCACTTTTCAGGCATATGCTGCAGTCTCGGGACAAGTGGTTAATTGTGACAAATCCTTCATTTTTGGAGGTGCTATGTCTAGTTCCAAGCTTAATATCATGGCTGATCTATCGGGTTTCAAGATAGGTTCTCAGCCTTTTTCCTACCTTGGCGTCCCGATTTTTAAAGGTAAACCGAGAGCTGTGTTTTTACAACCTATAGCAGACAAAATCATAAATAAACTGTCTTCATGGAAAGGTTCTCTGCTGTCCTTTGTTGGTAGGGTGGAATTAGTGAAGTCCTCTATTCAAGGGATGTTATCTCATAGCATGTCCATTTATTCGTGGCCGATTTCTCTTATTCGTCGTCTGGAGCGTGCGGTTAAGTGTTTTATTTGGAGTGGTGCAGGGGCGGTTCTAGAGCCCAGCTAGCCCGGGCACGCGCCCGGGCTTTATCCCGGGCTCAACCCCTATTTTCTTTGTACTCCTCTAACTTAATAGTCAATTTTTAGACAAAACTATAGGCAAAATTAATAAAAAATAGGGTGTAAAAATTAAAACAGATGAATAATTAGTGGGGTAAATCTTTTGCCCAGGCTGTCTAAAATTCCTAGCTCCGCCACTGGAGTGGTGATTCCAATAAAACCAAAGTGGTTACCGTGGCTTGGAGTGATATGTGTCTTCCTACTGATGAAGGCGGCCTCGGGCTGCGATCTTTAGTTAAGCTTAATGAAGCTTCGAATCTTAAGCTGGCTTGGGATCTTCTTTCTTCTTCGGATTCCTGGGCCATCCTTATGAGGCAGAGAGTTATGAGAAAACACAAGATCATTAATCATCATATCTTCTCTTCCATTTGGTCTAGCGTCAAATCGGAGATGCCCTCTGTTCTTGCTAACTCTTCTTGGTGCCTGGGCAATGGTAAGGATATTAGCTTATGGTATGCTAATTGGTGTGGTGCGCCGCTGTTTAGTAGCTTCACTGACCTGACGTCGATTAAGGATCAAAAGGTAAGCAGTATCATTGTTAATGGCAATTGGGACTTTTCTAAAGCTGACACTATCATTCCTCCTTATATGCAAGTGCAAATTTCTAAATGTCACATTCCTATATAGCCCTTGCAGGATAGGCGTGTTTGGTCTCACTCTCAGTTTGGTGATTTATCTGCAAAGCTTGCGTATGAGTTTAAGCGGCTTAACGGTAATCGGAAGGACTGGTGGCGGTGGATTTAGGCCAAATCTATACCTCCGTCAAAATCTTGTTTGGTTTGGAGACTTTTGCATCGGAAGGTGCCAATGGATGAGCAATGGAGACGTCGGAATTTCTCTATGGTTTCCAAATGTGGCTTGTGTTGTGCAGCAGAAGAAACCGATCAACACCTTTTTTTCGATTGTGAATATGCCTCTTGCCTTTGGAAATGGCTGCAAAACATTCTCAATCTTCCCTTTCCTATCTCCGGATGGCCCGACATTTGGAGCATTTGTAGAAGGTCGTTTTCTGCCCAATGCAAAACGCTCTCGACAGCGGCTTTCATTTTCATCTTCAATGCAATTTGGATGGCTAGGAACAAGGTTAGATTCCATAACATGTTCTGTTCTATTTCTTCCTCCATTTCTTATATTCTTGACGCTGTCTCCTTAGCGGGGAATTGTTCCTCTGTTAGTTCTTATATCAACATGGAAGATTTTATGATTATCAAGAGTTTCGATGTCTCTATCCGTCCGCCTAGAGCTCCGAATATATTGGAGGTTATTTGGAAGCCCCCTCCTAATGATTGGTTCAAAATTAATTGTGACGGGGCTGCCACTTTATCGGGTCTATCTGGTTGTGGTGGGATAGCTAGAAACAGTGATGGTGTTTTTTTGGGAGCATTCGCATCTTGTTTGGATGGAGCCAATTCTCTCACGGCCGAACTCTATGGTGCTATCCTAGCAATTGAGTTCGCCTTTGTGAGAAATTGGAATAATATTTGGTTAGAGACGGACTCAACCGCAGTTGTCAAAGCTTTCAATTCTCCGCATAAGGTTCCTTGGCAAGTTAGAAATAGATGGTTGAATTGCATCAATATTGTTACTAATTGGAATTTTTTGGTTTCTCATATTTTTAGGGAAGGGAATAGTTGTACGGATGCCCTTGTCAATCATGGGCTAACTTTACCTGATTATACCTTTTTTTCTTCCATTCCTTCCTTCTTAAGGGCGGATTTTGTTAAGAACAGACTCGGTATGCCGTTCTTTAGATTTGTGTCGTTTTGATAGGGTTTTGACTTGGCTCCCCCTATCTTTTTGTAACAGCTTCTTTTTATTAATATACCCTCATTTAAAAAAAAAAAAAAACATTGCCCCTCATCAACACCTTACCCTATAATTCAACATTTTTACCGCATTCCAATTTCTAAAATATAAGTACAATCCAAATTCAATAAAATTTTAATTTTTAAATAATTTTTAAAGCAATTTTAAAATATAATTTATAATAAATACCAAAATTAATGTTTTGTAAAAATACACAGCATTATTTGGATAATTTCGTATGAATGAACTAAATAAACTTGATTCACATTTCGATCCTCTTTTCCTCTACCCCAGTGATTCTTCCCCTCTTTAATTCTTCAATGTCGAACCAATAACAATAAATTAAGTATAAACCCCAACCACCGTTCACCGCCACCGACCATGAGAGTCTCATCTCCTCCGGCGGCGTCGCCTCATCTCGACGACCACCGCATTTCCACCACCGGCTACCGTGATGCCGAGTCTCTCTTCCGCTCTAAGCCCATTGCCGAGATCCGAAACACCGAATCCGCCACTCGTAAACAGATCGACGACAAGAAAGAGGAGCTTCGTCAACTCGTCGGTAACCGTTACCGTGACCTTATAGACTCCGCCGACTCCATCGTTAACATGAAATCTTCATGCAATGCGATTTCCGCCAACATCACCGCAGTTCATGATCACATTCGTTCGCTTTCTCAATCTCAATCGCAGTCACAAACCAAACTCCATTCGCAGTCCCGAGCCTGGACATACGGAATTGCTTGCCGTGTGAAGTACCTTGTTGATACGCCGGAGAATATATGGGGTTGCCTTGATGAAGGTATGTTCCTTGAGGCTGCTTCGCGTTACTCGCGCGCGAAGCACGTGCATCAACGCTTGTATAACGATTCTGATGAGCATAAGAACAAGATCTTGTCCAATTTTCCTCTTCTTCAGCATCAGTGGCAGATCGTTGAGAGTTTTAGGGCTCAGATCTCACAGCGGAGCCGTGACCGTTTACTGGATCGTGGTCTCCCCATTGATGCTTATGCTGATGCCCTTGCTGCTGTAGCTGTTATTGACGAGTTTCAGCCGGAGAAGGTAATTTTGCTATTTATTATCAGTCTTAATTGGGATTTTGGGTTGGGGATGGGCGTTAGAGTGTGTTTAGTTGTCTAGAACTTGTGAATTTATGTGATTAGAGCAATGTTGTCACTTGTTATAGTAAAGGGGAATTGAAATAGATTGCCATTGTTTAGCTGTATGCTATTTATTGCGAAGTGTTATTTTCCCGATCTTCGATTGAAACACTGGGTTTGAGGTCTGTTTAGTTTGTTAGGTGCATAGGTTTTAGTTTGATGGGTATACTCCTTTGTCTGATTTGTTGATGGAAAACAGGTATAGTTGTGGAGTTATTTTGGGGTTGGATTTGAGGATTTGGTTGGAGATGGTGTGCCAATTGGCAGTTTTCTTAGTTTTAGATATTGTGAATTTTCAATGTCGGCAGTTGCTTAATTCTTCTTCGTTTGGTGGGTATAAACTGTTTTGTTGATGAAAAACAGGTGTTGGATTTGTTTCTAGAATCAAGGAAGTCGTGGATATCACAAGTTTTGGGTAATGCTGGTGCCGGTGATGATTCCTCTTTGGTGGTTTCTGTCTTGTGTGATGTGTTGGGAATAATTCAGGTCAGCGTGGGTCAGGTGGGTGAGTTGTTTTTGCAAGTGTTGAATGATATGCCCCTTTTCTACAAAGTCATTCTGGGATCTCCCCCTGCTTCACAATTGTTTGGTGGGATTCCAAATCCTGATGAGGAAGTTAAGCTTTGGAAGTCATTTAGAGATAAGCTGGAATCGGTTATGGTAATGCTTGACAAACGTTACATTGCTGATACTTGTTTTGCTTGGTTGAAGGAATGTGTAAATAAGATAAGTGGAAGAAATTTGATTGATGCCATTGGCAGTGGCCAGGATCTTGCCTCTGCTGAGAAATCAATAAGGGAGACAATGGAAAGTAAACAAGTTCTACAGGGGAGTTTGGAATGGCTGAAAAGTGTTTTCGGATCTGAGATTGAGTTGCCTTGGAGTAGGATTCGGGAACTCGTTTTGGAAGATGATTCTGATCTTTGGGATGAGATATTCGAGGACGCTTTTCTTGGTAGAATGAAAGCAATCATTGACTTGAGATTTAGGGAGCTAACTGGCACTGTTGACGTGGTGAACACAATTTCTGCAGTAGTTGACTCTTTCACCAAACAGATTGATGGTCAGCTGTACTTGACCAGACCTTATACAGCGGGTGGTGTTTGGTTTCTAGAATCCAATGCCAAAAAAACTGGAGTTGCTTCTGGGTTCAAAGTCCACCCTGAAGAGAACGAATTTCTGTCTTGTCTTAATGCCTATTTTGGTCCTGAAGTAAGCCGAATCAGGGATGCAGTTGACATTTCATGTCAGAGCATCCTGGAGGATCTATTAAGTTTCTTAGAATCTCCAAAGGCCTCCCAAAGATTAAAGGATCTAGCACCATATCTGCAAAGTAAATGTTATGAAAGTGTGTCTTCTATATTGATGGCATTGCAAAAAGAACTTGACAGTTTATATGGCTCAATGGAAAGTGGTGACAAGGAGGTATCAACAACTGTTACTGTTGAAAAATCCCTTTTCATTGGGAGGTTATTGTTTGCATTCCAAAACCATTCTAAACATATACCCTTGATACTTGGTTCTCCCAGATTTTGGGCCAGTGGGAATGCATCTACAGTTGGGAAATTACCATCTCTGGTGAAACATTCTCGTTTTGGATCTGATTCTGCTATCTGTGATAGTCCAGGAAGACAAACAAGCCTTGGCTCTAAAAGGCAAAATTCTTCTGCCACAGCTGCCTTGTTTGGAGCAAGAGAAGGTGCAAGCCCTGAATTAGAAGAACTGAATAAGACTATAGGGGATCTTTGCATAAGAGCCTACAACTTGTGGATACTATGGATGTCAGATGAGCTTGCTGTTATTGTCTCTCAGGATCTTAAACAAGATGATGCCTTAACTTTGAGCACGCCTGGGAGGGTAAGTTTTGTTTTCCCTGTTGTTTTATTCATTTTTCCTTGAATTTTTCTTATGATTATATCTCATTACTAGTTTTCCTCTAATCGATCTTTAGTTTTTGGAGAACCGTTATCTTCTAATTCTAAGAACTTGTTTGTTGCTTTTTAATATTATTTAATAATAAAATAGACCAAAGCAGACTGATCCGTTTCAATATTCTTTTTCTCAGCCATCATTAAAACTGACCAAATCTCAATCCTATTACTGTCACCGTCTTTGAGAATCATGATAAGGAATTGAGCAAGCATCATATCCAAATATTTAGACTTTTATTGTAAAGATTGTTTTGAATCAGTTGAGAATAATTGCATTATTTATACAACATGCTATTCAATCAGTTTCCTTTCAGAACCATATTTTTGGAAAATAGTATTTTTTTTTGGCTTTACCGTTCTTTCAAACTTTCATTGCTCTCAAACCATACAGTGAAGTGGAGAACCTTCCTTAAGTTTAGTGGTGTTACTTGGCAATGGGAAGAGCTACCACTGAAATACCAATTAGATAAGTGATATATACATATTTATATGAGAAGGGATCAACTTAGTCCAGCATAGAGTTACTCTGCTTAATAACTTGTGATAAACATTATATTTTATCAATCCAACTGTTGATTTAAAAGTTTTTATTGAGTAGATCACCTCCACAAATTTTTCCAAATTTCGCTTGATTTAATTTATTCTAGCAGTTAGAAATTTACTGAGATTAGTCACGTTAAGATCAGAACAATTGAAATGAACTGAAAACTTGTTAAGAAAGTACATGTTCCCTTTGATACTCTGCTTTATGATTTATAAACTATGAATGTTATGGGTTTTGAATCTTTAACCTTCATCCCGTGTTTCTTTTGGAAGAGATATTAGATATTAAGATGATATTGAAAACTTTGCTTTCAAGGGATTTATTGGAAATTTAGTTTTCGTTAGAGCTCAATAGCATTAGTCTGTGCTTCTAGCAAACCATATATTCTAGGATAAGTCCTGGCTGTTATAAAGCTCTAGTGATGCCAACTTAGTTATCATTATAGTTCTTTATTGCCAGTGTCGACATCATCATTTCTTTCTCTATATGGAAACTTACCTTACTCCTTCTAAAACTCATGGGCTTTCAATATTGAAGTAGATATTTTGTTGACCTTTTGAAGGGGTAGTAGGTGCCATTAAAGTGTAATGTTATTATCATTGCTAATGTGTTTGCTGCTACTACTACTACTACTATTCATTTATTGACTACTCTGTCGGTGATATAAAAAACCAAGATCTTATAGCCTTTTTAATGTAGAAGTTTTTCACGTTTTTGTTTACTGAACAGGGATGGGAGGATATTGCAGTCAAGCAAGATCAGTCTGATGAGAACCAATCGGAGATGAAAATATCTCTTCCATCTATGCCTTCTCTATATATAATCTCATTTCTATTTAGAGCATGTGAAGAAGTTCACCGAGTTGGAGGTCACGTACTTGACAAGAAGATTTTGCATAAACTTGCATCAAGATTATTGGAAAAGGTAGATTTTCTGTGGATGTGTTAGTTCATTTGATCTTCATGTCCACCAGCGTGGCTGTGTTTTATCCCCAGTCTGGCTGTGTTTTATCCCCAGCCTTTCCTTTTGGTTACAATTATTTTCTAGAAAATGAATTATCATTGAAGAAAAAGGAGTAAACGATGGAGGGGATTATATTGTAAAATTAATAGAATACAAAAAACACAATAATGAAAAGTGAATTAAGAATGCAGCAATGGCCGCATAATTACTACAATTTTTCTTTCTGTTACCCTACTGTTATCTTACCTTCTGGTGGTTTGAACAGTCATGTTTGCCCCATTAAACTGATATGGTATTTGAATGTCTTTGTAATTGTGGATCCCCAAGTTAAGAATATATAGAATGGAAATGATTTTTAATCTTTGATCAATTTCTGGTAGAAAATATAGTTGATGATCTTGGATTAACACATCCATTGTCAAGTTTTAACACATACCCGTGATGCTGAGATTTCAGAGTAATGGAGATACTCATAATGTTCTCAAAGTCATATTGTTCCCCCTTATTAAGATCAATGTAAATGAGCTATTGTAGCACTTGAATGAATTATGAGTAAGTGGCAAAGATAACTGCAAAATAAAAAGATTATGTTTCAATGAGGCCGGCCCTCTATGCAGCAAACAAGGGATTATCAAGTAAATGTCTATTTGCTTGACTTCTTGTACATCTGTATATACAATGACTGTTTTATCATGCAGGTGGTTGGAATCTTTGAGGCCTTTCTTTCCACTGAAGTGGCTGATACTCATCAAGTGACAGAAAAAGGAGTCTTGCAGCTTTTGTTAGATGTCAAATTTGTCATTGATGTTCTCTCTGGTGGTGATTCTAATTCGGTTGGGGAATTATCAAGTAACCCAAAGGCAAAGCCATCTCTCAGAAGAAAGCAGGGCCAAAATTTGACAATCTCAGCCATTAGAGAACGGTCGAATCAGTTGTTAAACCGGCTTTCTCAAAGACTGGATCCTATAGACTGGCTTACGTAAGCTTCCAATTTATTCTGTTGGTTTTTCTTTCTTTGTTTATTTAGCAATGACAGTACATCAGAAGGACCATCTGGAGCTCAATTCACGGTGGCTTATAGAATAATAACTAAATTAGGGGAAATAAAGAAAAAAGACTGATTGTAGACTGTAGTGTCTGTTTCTTGCGCAAAATTTTAAAATAGTGCTGGGCGATAGTTTTTCCTTATGGTGATTTTGTGCTGTCATCTCAAGTCTTCCTCTTTTAATCTGACAATGATTTATTATCTACATGTGTAAAGGTATGAGCCATATCTTTGGGAGAATGAGAGGCAGTCATATCTACGACATGCTGTCCTTTTTGGTTTCTTTGTGCAACTTAATCGAATGTACACAGATACTGTTCAGAAACTGCCTACTAATTCAGAATCTAATACTCTGAGGTGTTCTACAGTTCCCCGGTTTAAGTACCTCCCCATCAGGTCAGTTTGATCTTGTAATTTTTTTTTCTTTGTCCATCTTTCTACAATGCAAAACTTTTTACCTGTCTTTCTTACCATCATTCTATGTATAACTTATTCTAAATCCAATTATTTATTCCGTTGACTGTATGAGGCTTTCTATGTTTTTCTTTATTATTTCCATCTTTTTATCATTTGATATGATATAGTTTCCATAGATAGAGTAGATATACAGCTCAGCTGTAATCCCTCTCAATCCTCATATATATACTAGGGGTTCCTTTTTTTCTACAGCATATGTATATATACTTTATAATGTATCATTCCTAATTCAATGAGATAAGAAACTCATCAATTTTAAGTTATTTAATGACTAGTTTTATGGGAGTTTTGTTAAGAAACCTGTTAATGTACAAAAACTAGCAACTAAATGTCTTTTCTTATTTACAAACTTACATCTTAATTTTGGTAAATGCAGTGCTCCAGCATTGTCCTCTAGAGGGCCAAAGAAATCATTCACCCCGTCTTCAAATGAAATCTCTTCTAGAAGTTCATGGAATTCAATTACAAATGGAGAGCTTTCTCAAAAGATAAATTTGGATGACAGCTCAAGTCTTGGGGTGGCAGCACCATTTTTGAAGTCTTTCATGCAAGTAAGTTTCTATTAAATTCTGGTACTATTTTTTGCCTCATTGCAATCTAATGCTGGACACTAATATTTGAATAAAAAAATCACAATATGTTGATACTCTGCAACCTCATGATTTATTAATCATCATATTCATGGCACCACAAAGAACTGTATCGATTTGTACAGCCATACTAATATACTAATGTGGACAATTCTTTCTGTCACATGTTGGCTTTATATTTTATACACGTTGGAGTAACTGTTTTACGAAATCTCAATCTGTTAGCCAAATAAATATATGGACTACGAATTGCTCATGATATGAAAAATGCCTCAGTTATTTTATTTGGAGTGTATTGTTGCAATATTCAACATAACTAATACTAGCCTAGAAAAGGTGTATCAATTCAGATGTACATCAGTAACACCGCCCAATCGACACCTAGTAGCAGTAATATTATTTAGTACCAAAATGAATCTGATGTAGAGATAAGAACATTAAAATGTAAGATCACAGAAAGCCTTCAATAAAATGCCATATGAATTTTAGGCTTTGGAGCTATACTGAACTGCCTGTTGAGTTTACAGTTATTGAATTTTGGTTAACCCCATTGGATATAGCATTGAAAATGAAATAGAGAAAAGTTTTTGATGCAACCTTGCTATTCTATAGCATTGATATTTGATATAGAGAAAAGTATTTGATGCAACCTTGCCATTCCTCCGTTCTCCTCTATACCTCTTCAAAGGCCGTAAAATATTGTTGTCCCATATGAAAGGCGGTAGCACACAAGTAACCTAACTGATTTGAGATTAAATGGAAAAGTAATTAGAGAGAAACCGGTGAAACCTGTGACCCAACCATATAGTGTACCCTTCCACTGCACTATTAAGTAAAAGACTAAATAACACTTTTAGTTTCCATAATATACTATTCTGATCTCCCAATAAGTTTGCCCAAATTTAAATCTTTAGTTTTGTTTGAATTACAATATTTAACCTTTGAAAATTTGAAGGATTTTATAGAAAGTGAAATTCGAATTTCAGAGGAAAAACACTTGGAATTTTTAAATTTTAGGTGCTATATGATGTTTTGGTTGGTGGGTTTTGAAACAGAAATTTTGAAGTGTTTTGATCAATTCATACATAATGCTTGAATAGAAAATGAAGATTTTGAGGGTTTAAGGTAGAAGAAAATTAACAGAATGCTTGATTGTAACAACTTAAGAAGACAGCTTAAATTTAAGCGAAAACTTATTGGGATACCCTAAATCTTTCATCAGCCAGAGTAGAATGATCTAAAAATACAATTAATTCTAGATAAGAATGTGTCAATTTGAAGATAAGATTCCTCATCCTCTTAACAAACTGAACTTGCTATGAGCACTTGTTAATTATTTAATCATCCTTTATGCATCTATTGGATATAGCTTAGCCACCATTAGGCTCTACAGTTTTGATTCTCTTCTGCATGATTTTATGATACTTGATTCTTTTAATGTTTATTAATATTCACAGTGCTATAATACTTTTTTTGGCCTCATAGCTGAGGCTGAGCATATGCTTTTAAATTATTTGAAAGCTATCTATTTTGTTCCTTATGTGTTGAGCAAATGTTTCATAGGTTTTAGCAAATTATGAATAACTTTTTCTTCTAATGCTCTTTGGTTTAGCATTTCATACCTGTATACTTGACCAAGTAGATGCCACTATGCATTCTTTGCAATTTTAGCTGAAACTCCTAAGCAATACCACCTCACCTGTTATGCAAATGATGTTTATAAAATTGACTGAGTTATTGGTTCCTAAATGCATTTGCATAATGATATTTCACCATTCTTGCGTATATTAAATTTGATTAGAGTATGCTGTCTAATTGACATAGTTTTGTAGAGACTTGATACAATTTGTTTCTTTTTCTAGGTTGGAAGCAGGTTTGGGGAGAGTACTTTTAAACTGGGATCGATGCTAACAGACGGGCAAGTTGGTATTTTTAAGGATAGATCCGCAGCGGCTATGTCCACATTTGGAGATATTCTACCTGCACAGGCAGCTGGTCTTCTTTCATCTTTTACAGCTCCTAGATCAGATTCATGATATTGAAAACCCAATGATTGAAAAGTACCCCCCGTTGCTCTCTTGCCAAGTCTTATCAGAATGTGTGACGTCTAATATTAAGTTTTCAACACTCCGCTGCTCATACACAGCACTACTGTAATTAGAGAAACATTAAAATCATATTTGAAGCTCCGAATATTCAAACTATGAAAAGCAAGTGGATACATATGAGCTGGTGATGAGAATTATTAATAATGTTGACTGCCATGGTTAACATCATTTGGCTTGAAAGAGGCTGTATGATAAATGCCGGAACTGTAAGCACGAGGAAACTTGAGTACAGTTTGAAGAGAAAAAGTAGTGTGTATGGTATAAGCTATATATTCCTATGTTATTTGGTTCAAGGAAGCTGAAATAGGTCATGCTATTGTTAGAGTTGAGAGTAGCTATAATTTCGTGGTTATAGGTGAGTTATTCTAAGTTTTGGTCTCTCTGTTTATAGTTGATCAAGTTATCATGTGTTAGATTTTATATTTCTCAACAAAGGATTTGATTACAGTGTAACTTTGTATTGTAAGCTATTCATTCATTGAACTGAGTTCATATAGATTTTTTTTACAAGACTGGTATCGTTCATTTCTAATAATATATAAACGAACTGTGGTTAATGAATTGACAAGACTGAATTCAGAATACAAGTTTTTCTGCCACAACTACCTGTGGGATTTTTTTGTATTCAGGGCTCACTATATATTAGCTTTTTCATTTTAATTTGTGTGAATAGTTGGAATGATATTTAATAAAAAATTTAAAATTGTATGAACGTTAATTAGAGTGGATGTATTTTTGAAAATAATATTTTGAAAATTTTCAGAAATTTTATAAATAAATAATCTATTTCCAAAATGAAATGGGAAATCTAAATGAAAGGGAAATTCTTAATGCACCCTTTGAATTACTAGGGCACTTTGTAAAAAGTCAAAAATACTTTCAGTTTACATTTTGGGATAATTTTATGCACACATAATTCATTTGTTTTTTAGTTATGCCTCAATTTTGAATAATTTTAGTTTGGAAATGTATTTCTAGAGTGTCTCTGAAAATGTACTTCAAAAACTCGTATATGTAAATGACAAGTTTCGCGGGAAACATTGGTTTCAAATTCTCGTGTCATCATCTTCTACCTCGCGTTTTTTGATTTTTCAATTCCACGGTAACTAGTTTATACAATTTCATTTATCTCCTAAATTTTTTTACACATTTGATTGCCATAGTTGGAGAAGCAAAATCTCATAAAAGTTTGATTATTTTACCGTGCAAATGAATAATGAAATAGAAATTTAGTTATCCAATTGGTTGAATTGTAATGGGCCCATAAAAATTTTTGTACAATATATTCAAGCTTTTGTCCATGATTCTTATCTTTTTATTTTTTTATTTTTGAAATTAGGATCATTTGGAAGTTTCAAATTGCTTGCTTGAAGAGTAGAGACTTTAGTTCTTCTTCTATTAATGTTAGGTACATTCCTACGCCCGTTTCCGAAAAAACATTATCCGAAGATATTTCCGAAGTGTATTTTTAGACTAAATTTAATCATAAATTTGAAAATTAATGAGGATGTTTCCGAAGTGTATTTGAAAACGAATGAGTTGTGTGGAAAATGTGTCCGAAAATGTAGTTTTGAAAATTAATGAGGATGTTTTATTTTTCATAGAATTTTTTTTCTACTTTATTGGATGGAATAAGAAATTTCCAAATGAAATAAGAAAGACAAAAATGAGCATATATTTCATTTTCTTATGAAATTTCTTTGTACACCCTTTAACCTTTTTAGGAGTCTCTTGACAATTTCAAATTTACTTCCGGGATTCGGAGATGCATTTTCAATGCATTACATTTTAATTTTTTAGGAATGTTTTCGGAGATTCATATCCGAAACACTTTTTTTTGTCAAGATCAAAGGTGTTTCGGAGATGCATCTCTGAATAAACTCATATTTTTTTGCAGATAAATCTACGAAGTAGGGTTTATACATTTAAATTCACGACATAAATCCCTTATTCTGTTTTATTGTCAAACTCAACCATCCAAACACCCCAAAACTCCGAAATCTCTACTTTCAAAACTCATTTCTATTCATTTTCACTAATTGCAACTAATTTCAACTCCTTATTTCAACACATTCATCAACACTAAGCCTTCAAATTTGAGCAAATTTCTAATAATTCCTTGTTTTACTCTGCATGTGCATAATAAATTATTTAAAATTATTTAAATTTAATAGATTGAAGTGTAAATTGGAAAATGTGGTTGTTTGACTCATAAATTGTGTAAAATTTACAATTTTTGGTGATTTAAGTTGAAGTTTAAAAAAATGTCGCAAGTGTTCTCGGAAGTCTGTATATCCCAAAACACATCTAAGAAGTTTCAGATAAAAACTTTCAAAATTATGTCTGAGATGTTTTTTTTTTCAAATTTATTCTTATTCCTTCCCATAGTAGAGTGGGTGGTTGGAGAGGTAGCAAGTGCACTAGGATACAAGATAAAGAAAAGGGGTCATGGGTGAGAATTAAACATATGCAGTAGGATATGTTTTTTAATTCTAGAATAATTTATAAACATTTTATGAACAATTTATATATTGTTTTTTATTATTTCATAACAATATGGCTCTGTTTGGCATGCTACTTTTTGAGCTTATGTCTTATAACTTATAGCTTATAAGCTCATATAACAATAAAAGACCTGTTTGGTAACAGTCTTTTCATTACGAGCTTATAGCTTATTTTACTAGCTTATAGCTTATTTTTCAGACGCTATTTTAAATAGCGTTTTAGCTTATAGCTTATAGCTTATCATTTTTTCTTCCATTTTTACCCTAATTATTTTAACTAAAATCCACTTTTACCCTCTATAATTTATTTTAATTTAAAATAAAATAATTATATATTAAATGTCTTTTATGTCATTTTAATTAATTAGCTAATTGAACCGCTAATTTTACCAAACACTTCAATCAGCTTATCAGCTATAAGTCATCAGTCATCAGCTATAAGCTATAAGCTATCAGTCATCAGCCATCAGCCATAAGCTATCAGCTATCAGCTACCTTATCAGTCAACCGCTATTTTTACCAAACAGAGCCATTATGTTTATTATCGTTTTTATTTCTTATCATTTTTCATTTGTGTTTTATTATCGTTTTAATTTAATTATATATCAAAACTTTAAAGATTTTTAAAAAAAATCAGAGTCCAGAATTTTGAAATATATATATGCGAAAGACATTTCTCATGTATTAAAGGTACTTTTAAAAATCATATTCAAAATAAATACTTTTGTAGTAAGTTTGAATATACATTTCCAAAAGTATTTTGAGATTTTTATAAGTTTATTTCACACACACACACATATATATATATATATATATATATATATATATATATATATATATATATATATATATATATATATATATATGCAAAACACATTTCTCATGTATTAAAGGTACTTTTAAAAATCATATTCAAAATAAATACTTTTGTAGTAAGTTTGAATATACATTTCCAAAAGTATTTTGAGATTTTTATAAGTTTATTTCACCTATATATATATATATATATATATATATATATATATATATATATATATATATATATATATATAAACTCCTTTTTCTTACTTATTTTCCTAAAAAATTGGTGAACCAGTTTTTCTTCCGACAAAACAAAATTACTATATATATATATATATATATATATATATATATATATATATATATATATATATATATATATATATATATATATATATATATATATATATATTTTGAGATTTTTATAAGTTTATTTCACCTATATATATATATATATATATATATATATATATATATATATATATATATATATATATATATATATAAATTCCTCTTTCTTACTTATTTTCCTAAATATATATATATATATATATATATATATATATATATATATATATATATATATATATATATATATATATATATATATATATATATATATATATATATATATATATATATATAAAGAAATTCCCTTTTCTTACTATTTTCCTAAAAAAATTAGTGAACCAACTTTTCTTCCGGCAAAACAAATTTACTAGTAGTTGTTTGTGCACTTTTTAATTGATCTATGTACCTATAACATTGTAAATTGTAATCAGTGGCTATGCTATAATCTAGGTATCTTAGTATTAGGTAGGCGGGTCGGAGACATTTTTACTTCTTCAAATTCAAATTTGAATTTTCAAATAATTCTCGTTTTACGTCTCAAACTCAAACGGAGATGAAGAATTAAAACTCAAATCTGTCCCAAATGGATTCAGATCAGGTTTGAGTATCCCCGCCCTGCCACCATCCATTTAGTAAAATCAATTTTTTTTAATTGAAATATTTAATTTTTCCAAAATCAAATTACATTATAAATAATAAAATAAAATAATGTCAAAATATTCTATAGATATATTTTAAATATTTTAAATAATAAATACAAATCAAATTATTAAAATATTAGTCCCATATTTAATATTCTAATTTATCAAAAATAAATAATAATGTATATAATAAAATAAACGGGCGGGTTTGGGGACAGGTTCGGGTGGATACTAATGTCATCATTACTCGACTCGTCCCCATATTTTGTAATCGAAGAAAACTCAAATCCGAATCTAAACTCAATCAAAACGAATTTTTTGCGTCAACTTCGAAACGGGTTCAGGTGGGTACCTGCAGGTATGAGTTTTGCCTTTCATGTGTCACGTGTCTTAGAGTCGTGCAAGTAACTTATGCAGTGTGCATCCTACTAATATTCCGTGATAATCAACCCTTTCAGTACTGTAGCAGTAGTAGTAGTCATCATTTAGAAAATGTACATAATTTAGTGTACAATATTCACTATAATAGCCTTTTTGTAAGATATGTTTAGACTCTACTAAAACATCTTATATCTTTATGATAATGTTTCGCACTGACTTAAATTCAATTTTAATCTCTTAAATTTTTCAATTATTTAATTTTGACTCTTCTAATTTCAACTGTTTGATTTTGATCTTTAAAGTTTATCCACCTTTATGTTGATAGTTCTTTGATGATATATTATAAATTAATCTTTATTTATATGGTATTTAAAAAATTAAACCACCACAATGATAAAAAATTAAAGTGGCTGATGTGATAAAAAACTGGCAACGCAAAAGACAATAGCACGTGAATGTCATGATGCAAAATGAAAAAAGTAATTATTTTCATAATATTTGATTTTCAAAATTGTAGTAAATTTTATGATGTTCCTTTTTTATTTATCAATTTTTTAAAAATGGAAAAGTATATCTTTTTTTTTTACTTTTTTTTTTTTACTTTTTTTTTCTTTTAACTTTTTTCTACAATTATATTTTTCTTCTCTTTGTAATTAATTAAACTTTAAACACAATATCTTAAAATTTTTAAATATTTTATATTTTGAGAAAGAAAAAGATAAACCACTATACTTTATTTATCAAATTTCACACATATCAAATGGCTAAAACAACAATAAAAAAAAGTCTAAAAAACTATGACATAAGCAATTCAACATATGTCATATAGTCAAAATCAACAATAAAGATAATCACTAAGGTTTGTTGGTTGAAGTTTGAGTGTCCATTGTACTTTTGTATTTTTTTCTTACTCTTCTCATTTGTGTTGAACAAACTCTTGGATGCTTAAGAGATTTGTTCTCAAAATAATTTATCCTTAAGGCTATGTTGAATAAAATATTTAAGATTTTTAAGATATAATGTTTAAGGTTGACAAAATAGATGGATTAGATGAATATGTATTGGATTGTTAAAGGATTGATCAAAGCAATCCATTAATCTATTAATAATTCATTATAATTTTGCAATTTTCTTAATACACTTTAGATGGTGGAAAAACACCCTAAAAAATCCAAAAATGTATTTTCGAACGCATTAAGAATACATCAAATACATGCATAAGTGAATCACACCTTCGTTTGATAAAAAAATAGTTCAAAAATATAGTTTCGGAGTCAAAAATTATTTTTGAAATATTTTTTTCATTACTCTAACTCAATTGTCGGCGCTCTAACTAAGCTTCGTAGCAACAAATCTTTCTTAAGTCAGCTTTATAGCAACAAATCTTTCTTTCTAATTCTTGTGACTGTTAATAATTTTTCCGACTCTTTCCTTCTAACTGTTGTGGTTGTTACAATTTTTCAAAGATCTTTGTTAGTTTGTTTCAAACCAACATATCTTTGTTTAGTGACTCCATCTTTTATGTGATTCAGTGATTTCAGAGAATACATTTTGAAGATATTTCACAAATGCAATTTAAAATAAATTTAGTCATAAATTTTGGACCTCTCTAAAATCAAATAAATTGTGTGTGTTTGGTGTGTTCGGAAATACATTTCTAGAATATGAGGGTATTATTATATTTTCACGAGGTGTACTAATAATGGATAGGGTGCATTAAATAATTCCCTATAATTTTTTCAAAAAAAATCAATCCAATTTACTCACTAACAATATAATTCATCAAATTCATCCATTAACATCTTTTCAATATATTGATATCAATCTTTTTAATGTAGGGATATTCATCGATCCATAAAATTAATATAATTTATTTTTTATAATAATTTATTTTATTTTATAAATTTATACCAAAAAAAATAATATTTTTTAGGGATAATAGCTATTTTGCCCCCTGCCATATGGGCGAGGTTTGAAAAACGCCCCTGTAAAAAAAAAAATTTGGATTCGCCCCTTAACATATGAAGATTCCCCTGTTTTACCCCTTCAAGAAATTTAATATTCAAAATTATTGACGTGACAACCATTTTTTTATTTTTTTAAATTATTTATAATGACGTGGCATGCTTAGTTGGAATTTTTTATTATTTTTAATAATTTTTAATGACGTGGCAGGCTTAGTTGGAGTTAAAATGTCAAATATTAAAAGCCAAAATTTTGTCTCCCATGGGTATTGAACCCATGAACTATTAATTACAAGGGGGCACCACCAACCACTAGGCTACTTTACTTTTGTTGTTCTATTCTTACTTTAAGTAGTTATATTATAGTAATTTCTGAAAATATGTTTAGGTTCTTATATTTTGATATATGTTTTAATATTATTGTTAATCAATGATAATGTTTTATTAACCAGTATATTAGTGTTAATATATTTATTTCGGTTATGATTTTTTATTATATGTTTTATTATTATTATTATTAACTAATAATGTTTTATTAACTAATATATTAACATTAATATATTACATGAATTGCATATTTACCGTTAATATTTAAAATATTGTAACATAGATATTTAAAAATTATTAAATATCATTGATATTTAAAAATGTTAATATTTAAATAACTTTAATTATTTAAATAACTTTAATTATTTAAATTATTAATTGAAAATAACGTTAATAAATTAGTTTAAACTAGTTTATTACATTAGTTTAAAAGGTACATTATTTTTTTAAAACATAGCCTATGAAACATGATTAACAGTATATTTTAAAACATAGCTTATAAAATATGACTAAATTAATTTGATTCAGTATTTTTTAAATTAGTTTATAAAACATAGCCTATAAAACATGACTAAATTAAATTAGTTTATGTAATTAAAACTAAATTAAACAAATTTAAATTAAAACTAAATTAATTTATATTTTGGAATTTAATTAATTTTAACAGTAAAATAAATATTAATTATAATAGTATTAATTAATAACAATGTTAACTAATAACTATAATATAACTATTATATTTTAACTGATATATTTTATAATTTAATTAAAATAAATATTTAATTAGATAAATATATTAACGTTAATATTTGACAAAAGTAAAATAGAACAACAAAAGTAACTGATAATATTTGATAAAAGTAGATAAATATAACTAGTTTATTATAATATAAGTACTTAAAGTAAGAATAGAACAACAAAAGTAAAGTAGCCTAGTGGTTGGTGGTGCCCCCTTGTAATTAATAGTTCATGGGTTCAATACCCATGGGAGACAAAATTTTGGCTTTAATATTTGACATTTTAACAAACAAATAATTAAATAATAATAAAACATGCCACATGGAATTAAAATAAATAAAAAATAAATAAAAATTCCAACTAAGCCTGCCACGTCATTAAAAATTATTAAAAATAATAAAAATTTCAACTAAGCCTGCCACGTCATTATAAATAATTTAAAAATAATAAAAAATTCCAACTAAGCATGCCACGTCATTATAAATAATTTTAAAAAATAAAAAAATGGTTGCCACGTCAATAATTTTGAATATTAAATTTCTTGAAGGGGCAAAACAGAGGAATCTTCATATGTTAGGGGGCGAATCCAAATTTTTTTTTTTACAGGGGCGTTTTTCAAACTTCGCCCATATGGCAGGGGGCAAAATAGCTATTATCCCTATTTTTTATAACATTTCTCTTAAATAAATATTTTGACATTAACTTTTTTTAAAATTAAATAAGTTTCTCTTTCTATATTTTGACAACTTGTAACGGGTAATTAAATATTTATCAAGAGAAATTTTACTACAGCTCGGAGATGTGAGAAAGCTTAGTGTGTGTTTGGTTCCGCGGTGAAAAAAATTATTTTGAAAGAATTGATTTTAATTAAAATTAATTTTAATTAAAATTGAGTTTAATATAAAGTGATTTATATTTGAATATATTCACAACAGTGATTTGTATGAAAAATGTTATTTGAATATTTTAATCAAAATGTCTTTTAGATGTGTAAATAATGAAAAGGGCAAAAAAAAGAAAAGAAAGATGTTGAGAGTTATTGATGTTGTTCAATTAAATGGCAAAAAAAAAAATTGATAGAAAGGAAGAATTGATTTCAAGAAGCTAGAAATTGTAGCTTCACAAAAAATCAATACTAAACCAGAAAAAGCACGGTGGGAGCAGTCTCTTTGAAAATGTAAAACACTCCAGAATTAATTTTAAGGGACTGACTAGAATTGATTTTGATACTTTCTACAGAATAACCAAAGATATTGCAACCAATTTTTAATTAACATTATAAAGAAGTGCAGAAGATGGAAAAAGTAACGTGTGTTTAATTTACGAAAGAAAATTTCTTTGGCCACCTCCCTATGGGGTCACCCCCAGCGAAAATACCAAAATACCCCTGCTTCGGAAATGAACTTTCGAAGCGCTTTTTTTTGAAAAAATTGACTTATTTCGGAAGTTCATTTCCGAAGCAGGGGTTTCGGAAGTGAACTTCCGAAATACTGCGATTTCTGCAGATTTATCAAAACACTCCCCCTCCCCCAATCATTTACCCTAAATCAAAACAAAAAGTGGCAAAGGCGAAAATTTGTGCAAACAGAATTCCAAAGCTGCATCAAGGCTCCAATCACACTGCTAAACAACATTCAAAAGCCCTCAATCCTAACACTTTGTAAGTTTTGAAATTTTTAGATCTATTATTCAAATGCATGTTATTTAGGGTTTTAATTGCATAAATGATATATGGTTAGGTTGTTAGTAGTATTTAGGTTGTTTAGAAGCATTTTGATTTGGTTTGAAGTTTGGTTTAGGGGTCTGCCATGGAAGTTGCAGAAAAGTCCATCGCAGGGGTGTTTCGGAAGTTCATTTCCGAAAACACCTCCCTCCCAGTTTTCGGAAATGAACTTCCGAATTGTATCAGAAGTTCAAATTTTTTTGGTTTTTTATTTTGTCTCGCATATTAATCGATTTCAACTGTTTACAGGAACATGTCAGGCAACCAACAAGCACGCAGGAATGCGTCTTCTAAAGAGGGCGCTAAGGGAAGAAAGGGTTCTTCAAAGAAGGAGGTGAAAGAGGTGAAGGAGGTGAAGGAGGTGAAGGTGGTGAAGGAGAAGAAGAAGCTTTTGACTGGTTCTGCTTCTCGTCCCCTGGGAGTCCATGGCTCGGACGCGCAGGCTCAGCCTTCAGGCGTGATCAACGCTGATGGTTCTGATATTGAGTGGGATGAAGATTGGTATAATTATCTTCATTCGGAGGAGTTCGCTCGTCGAGAAGAATAACGTGTTTTTATTTTGTTTGATGTGTATTTTGTAACGCTCGTCGGGCAGAATAACATGTTTTTGTTTTGTTTGACGTGTTTTGTTTTGTTTTGTTCGGATTTCGGATTGTATCGCACAGTATTTTTGTATTGGATTTATCATGTTAATAAAAATACGTACTACTGTAAGTAACAAATGACGGAGGAGGTGTAACCGGGGCCGGAACATATGACGGAGGAGGTGGATGTCCGGAGGAAGAAGAACCGGAGGTACGTCCACCGCGAGACAAATGAGCCAATCATTGTAAGCTATAGTTTATCATTATCATCTGGGGACGTCATTTCTAAAAAATCAAGATTAAAAATAATAAGATTTTTTCCCAATTTTTTGTAATGACGTCCCCTGATGATAATGATAAATTATAGCTTACATTGATTAGCTCATTTGTCTCGCGGTGGACGTACCTCCGGTTCTTCTTCCTCCGGACATCCACCTCCTCCGTCATATGTTCTGGCCCAGGTTACACCTCCTCCGTCATTTGTTACTTACAGTAGTACACCTTTTGAAATTTGGAAGCCTTTTTTTCTCCCCACCACTCTCTCATCCCCACCTACCCGTGTTCAACAATATGTAACTTTAATTTTATGTATTATTATCGTTGTAATCTTCACCCGATTAAATAAAGCGAATTGTTGTTGTTTTTCATTTTATTCTGTCCAGACATATTTTCGGAGGTTCATTTCCGAATTCTCCAAGGGGGGTGCGTTCGGAGATGAACTTCCGAAACACCACATTTTCTGAAAATGTAACTTTATTTCGGAGATGCATCTCCGAAACCAATATTTTATATTAAAAAAAACACGTTTTCGGAAGTTCATTTCCGAAAACACCTTTTTTTCAAAAAAAAGTACCGTTTCGGAAATGAACTTCCGAAACAAGGGGTAATGTTGTAAATTCACCAGGGGTGGACAAGAAGGTTAGGAGGTGGGTGAAGAAAAAACCTTTACGAAATCAGTTCATAATTATCATAAACTATCGTGAATTATTTTTTTAATTGACATAATTATCTCTTAAATAAATATTTCGATAAAAAAAGTCAATTCCAAAATTTTCAATTATTGATTGTAGAATTTTCACTAGTGAGAAAATATTTCAATTATGAAACATATGAAATGATAAAATTGTGTAAAAAAAATATATAATACATATGGTGTTATCAAAAGATATTTTAATAAATGTACTATATTTTTAATGTTATTTTATTATATTATAATAAAGGTGATTCATTAAATTTAAATAAAACATTTTTTTTTGAATTTTTAGAATATGTTAGATGGATTAGATCTATCCGTAATTTTGAATGGATAGATTATATTCAATCAGTTAACTGATATTTATATAATAAATGAAATGAATGAATTATTTAGTGGATGGATTGAATGAATAATTATTTAATAGATTTAATTGTCACTCATAATTATGTTCAAAGTTTAATTAATTAAAAGAAGAAGAAAAACAAAATTATAGAAAAAAATGGAAAAAAAAATACAAAAAAGGAAGTAAAAATCAATAAATTTTTGCATTTTAAAAAAAGAAAAATTGATAAAATAAAATGAACATTATAAAAATTATAACTATTTGATAATCAAATATTATAAAAATTACTTTATATATATATATGAGGAATGCTAGTGTCAAACCTTTTAACACACTCTTTGACACGCTCCAATAATAGTTGGCCACATCACCCACTCTTTTTAATTTCTTTACCTATAACCGGTTGTACAAGTTACTCAAGTTTAATTAAAAAAAAAAAACTTTTTACTTCCCCCATCTTCTTTCTTTCTCTCTGGTTTTTTTTCTTTTTGTAGTCTTTCTCAATTAGTCTGTGCATTTTGTCTTGCTTGATCTGAAAATTCAATTTATCCTTTAACAATTTTATTCTGTTAAGTATTCTCTTGAACGGGAGATGAATTTTTCAATGGGTAATTTAAACCCCTTCTTCATCTTCCTAATTCTTTGGATGCTTTTCACCTTATTTTGTTATTTATGTTTGCTAACACCATACTGTTATATTATTGCATATGTTGTTTATTTTGTATTAGACTAATGCAGCGGAGGGAGATGTAGAGACATCAACTCTTGAAATTCTAATTCCAAGTCTCATTTGTCTTCCAATCTATTAATGATTTCTTTGGTTGGGTTTATTTTTTTATATTTTAGTTGGAATTTATCACGAAACAAAAAATCCTAAGAATGAAGCTAAAAAAAGTTATGCCCATTTTTTAACCTCCATCAATACATAGAAATCAATTGAGAAAGACACTGAACAAAAAGAAAAAGCTCAGGAGAAAGAAAGAAGAGGATGAAATAAAGAGTCTTTTTTTTTTAATTAAACTTGAGTAACTTGTACAACCGGTTATAGGTACAGAAATTAAAAGGAGTGGGTGATGTGGCCAACTATTATTGGAGTGTGTCAAAGGAGTGTTTCTCTCTCTCTCTATATATATATATATATATATATATATATATATATATATATATATATATATATATATATATATATATATATATATATATATATATATATATATATATCTTGCATCATGACATTCACGCGCCAATGTTTTTTGCATTGACAAAATTTTTGTTTTTTATAACATCAACCATTTTATTTATTTTTATGTCTTATTTGCGGTGGTTTAATTTTTTAAATGACACCTAAGCGAAATTTAGTCTACATATCATTGAAAACTATTAAATGCAAAAAAAAGTAAATTTAAGGGATTAAACTAAAGGAAACAAAATCAAACAATTGTGAAATTTGGGGGATAAAAATGCATTTAATCATACTTTTATTGATTTAAATTTGATCTCTTTACATTTTCTTTCTTAGATTTTACATCTTTTATTTTGTCATTCAATACCTTTTAACTCTTACATTTTTAAAGTGTGATATCAACACAATAGAGTAGAGTTTAATCTTTTTTTTTTAGCAACAACACTCTTCAATTTATTGTGTAGGGCGAGTTTATTCTTAAAGTGGCATCCATCAATTATTTAGAAAAAATAAGTTCTTTTTATGTGTATTGTTTTATTTGGGTCAAACCCATTTGTCAAGTGGTTAAAAGAGATTTTTTTTTAAAATCTCTAGAGGAACACAACAAGAAGCAATTAAACAAATGTTTTAGAGAAAAACATAAATAGAGAAGAAGAAAAGACATAATGGGTATTGTGAGTGAAGAAGATAAAATTGGCTTCAAGTGATAGATGAGTGTGTAGCAAATTTTATCAGTTTGAGCTACAAATTTGGCAGTTTGTTTATGACTTAATTATTTATATTTATATTTTTGTTGAGTTGTTTTACCTTTTCTTAAAGTTGTTTCGCTATACCCATAATTTTATGGAGGTGTTGTTTTG